>NC_048446.1:5504292-5655608 GCF_004353265.1 Vitis riparia
AATATTCCAATAAATTCTCAAAAATCCACATATCAATAAATTATAATTTATACCACAATTTCATTTATTCTCAACAATCCCATTAATTTTAACAAGCCAAATACAATCATTTATCAACAAAAAAAAAATTCTTGTCATCATCAAATTTCCAAAAATATTCCCAAATCATCCAATAAAATTTCCTATATCACTAATAGTACCTATTTAACTCCTAACAACAAAATCTATAATTTTTTTCAAGAAAAAAAATATTTAATTAAAGTTTTAGGGTTAAGTTTCCCTACTACAGGTCTACCAATCGGACTGTTGAAAACAAAATCAGCCACCATAGAAACGTTCCTCACATCGAGTAGAATTCTCCTTCAAAATTCCATGCAAAACGGAGCTCGTTTTGCTGTCCAAATGGCTGACTAAAGAATGTCGGAATTTTTTTCTCTCTTGCACGAGCTCACCGCCCCTCCCATTTTTCTCATTTTTTCCCTTCATTTTTCACATTCTTCTTCCTTTTGTTTCTAAAGCCCCCCAACCATAAGTGGCCCACGACCCAAACACCACTTAAAAGCTTTAACCTTATTTGATTTCCTTTGTTTTTCTTTTTCAATTCATTTCCATTTCTTTCATTAATTCATTTTTCATTTCACTTCATTTTCATTTTTTTTTAATAACACACAAAATAAATTAACAAACACCATCCCAAAAAATTTAAGTTTCTCAAATTTATTATTAAGCAAATTAATTTATTTTTTACTTAATTAGTTCTAGTTAATTTTAATTATTTCATTTTTCATTTTTTTTTTCATTTTCTCTTTTTCGTTTTCATAAATTTTCAATTTCTATGATCCTAAAAAATTTTCTACTATAAAGCTGACATGACACAAAAAATTCAACTCACTTAATTGACCAACAAAATATTTTGAATTCCACTAATTCAAAATTAACAAGTGTTCTCCAATCACTTTTTTTTTTTTTTCACTTTTCAACCACCATTCAATAGAAGACTTTTCAAACTAGAAATTCTAATGTGACCTAAAATACCTGGTCATTACAATGATATCTAAAAAAGGTTGCACTATTTGAATATAACAGTTCTAAATAGTCCACTGGAGCAGGGATCCTGATCACGAGTAGCTTAATGAAAAAGCGAAGGAACCAAAATGAAGATGAGAACAAGGAAAATGATGAGAATGGACATGACAATGAGAATTCCATGGAGCTCCGGGAAGAAAAAAATGTTAAATAAGAGCAAATTAGATAATCTTCTACATGGATCAGAACTGGTTATGAGCATCAAGGAATTTTATTCGAGACTCCATGCACTGAATACCTATCTTTGCATTCCAATCAACCACCCAATTTTTGCATAGCCTTGTAGCCAATTACTAGAAATAAACTTCAGGATAATCATAGCAGCTCCAGAATGGGTCCACGCTGACATGCCAAGGTGTGCTATTTGGTGAGTCTAATTAGTAAGGTCCATGCTCTAGCTCAGTTTTAGCAGTCTTCCAATGACAAGAGGTTTGTTGCATTCACCAAAGACGACATGCAACTTGACACCGATGTTCACCATAAGTATCTTAAATGGTTATGCTGCTGAATGTGTGATGACTTTGATGGAAGATGGTGAGCTAATTGATGGGAAATCCCTTCATGACTCCCCAAAATATTTGGGAAAACATCCTTGTTGTTTAAACGAATTGAGCACCTCCTCAAGAAGTAGTTGTGTAGCATGCTAAGCTGGTTGCTTTCTGAAGGCACTAAGTTTAACAGATATCACGCAAAATTAGTTGAACTAGGTGCAAATGGCTTCCAAAATATGGTTTGAGGAAGATAGTGTGAGTAAAGGCAATGCATGGGTTTTAGATCAGAAGCTTATTCAACTCATGGATGAGAAAGCAAGCTGAATAACATTAAAAAAAAAAAATGACTTAGAGAAGCTCCCTTGCCTTTCAATTATGCCTTTGTTAAGTGGTTCCCCCAACTCTCCAAAAAGCTAGTCTCAAAGCATTATCCAGTAGCACCACCAATCCCATAGTGCAACCTCACTAAGCTTGGGCCCATTTCTGCACCCATGCATGGTCATCCTCAGCATGCAAGCTCTAAAGGCCACGTGTCTTCACCTCCTTGATTCTTCATCCTCACTTTCAAAGCCCCATTTTTCAAATAATTTTCACACCACTTTGATTTTTTTCAAATAATTTTAAGTACTCAATTTCCCTTCCTTCTTTTAAGGTTTAGGGTCACCAAAAATCCTGATTTTAATAAGCTTGCTGCCATTCTCATTCTGGCATGCAATTTTACAAATTTTCTTTGATTTTAAAATATTTTTTTGCTTCTCTTGACTTTTCAATAAGCATGAATGCAATTCTATAATTTAAAAAATCATGGAATTAGTAGAATTAATTCATACAAAAATAAATTGGGCTTTGGTGGGGGCCCGACATCTGTTTTATTTTCTTTAAAAATGATTTAAGTGAAACACATAACTGGTCTTGATGGGTTTTGCTCCATTTTGTGACACATGTGATATAGCTTGTATTCATTACTGTGTACTAACTCCATTTCATGATAGCACATTATTGTTTGCGGTTAAGGTATGCTTTCATTCTCACCCTATCTATTCTCTATACATGATTGGATTCCGGTGTATGATCATTTTGGAATCCATCGGTCTCCGAGTTGATTGCTATGCTTGTCTCATCTTATTTAGTAGAGACTTGTTTTTTTAAGGACTTAGAGGAGTGCTACAGTCTTTTACCATACCTTCCCGATAAGTAACTTGACCCTCAGACCCGTCTCTATTTTCCACGGACTGTCTTTTTCAAATAAAAAGTCACACTTAGGGTTTTCTTTCTTATTTTGTTTTTCCTTTAAAAATAAAACAAAAATAAGTGACGACTCAAAGTCTTTTCTAAAAATAATTTTTTTTAAAAAAAAATAAAACTCAAGTTCGCCATCGAGTGGGAATGCATGTGCAAAATACGGGGTCTACACCTAGATATTAAAATATGAAAAAGTGATCTAGATACAAAGAATGTGACCTAAATACTAATGTGTGAAAAAAGATGACTTAGGTACAAAAAAAGTGACCTAGATACTAAGTTACATATAATGTGACTTAGGTATGAAAAATACGACCAAGATACAAAAAAAATGTGTCCTAAGTACACTATAGGAAAAATGGTTTATAACAATAGCTAGTGACCCTCACTAAAGGCTATAAATGATGTGACTGTAGCATATGGTAGCACACCAAGCAGAGCACCATTGAGTGTGGCTATAGGTGGTGCAACTATATCTTATATCGATAGTTGCTAGTATGACCATGAATACAAGGTCAAGCATTAGTTGTGGCCATAAGTAGAATGCAACAAATGGTTCTTATAACTACATCTTGTTTTTTTTACCCTCATTGAGGTATGTAGTTGTAGTTTGTTTTTTTACCCCCACTAAATGACATATAGTTGTGTTTCCAACTTTTTTAATACTTGAAAGAAAAAATTTTCAAGTGTTAAAAAGATTAAAAACACTTTCAAAAATTACTATCAAACGCACTCTAAATATGTCATCAAGATACTAAGGTACAAAAATATAACTAAATTA
The DNA here is from genome assembly GCF_004353265.1 of Vitis riparia. Taxonomy (NCBI): domain Eukaryota; kingdom Viridiplantae; phylum Streptophyta; class Magnoliopsida; order Vitales; family Vitaceae; genus Vitis; species Vitis riparia. The sequence continues at coordinate 5,507,893 of NC_048446.1, forward strand.
GTTAAGAAAAATGTGATATAGTTACTAAAAAATATTACTAAAGTATAAAATAAATGTAAAGCATGTAAAATGCAATAATGTCACTGAGGTTTGAACTTTGTGACTTGGTATGACAAGTGTAATGAAAATATAAAAAATATAATCAAAGTACATTTAATTATGTACTTAATAATTATGTTGATTTCAATGAATTAAATATGTTTAATTATGTTAGTTGATGTCAATGAGTTACTTTTAGCTGTTTGGTTTTTTCTATTCAGCCAAAAAACAAACATCATCTAAATGATTTAATTTTGTTTAGTTATTCCTAACATTAATATTATACTTCTTTTTTGTTTTAAAAATAAAAATCTTTTATAAAAATAAAAATTAGGTAGTTGAAATTTGGTTGATAGCTACGACCTTATATTTTTAAAAATCACTTTAATTTTTTTTTAAACTTTAGGTAGTAGAAATTTTTGTTAGTTCAATGTTTTTAAAAAATTTTAAAAATTATTGCTTTTTCAATGTAAAAGTTTATATTTATTACTATTTTTTTGTTTTAAAAACAAAAATATAGGAAACCTGTCCAAACCTATACTTAGTGGGTGTTTAATAAAATAACTTAATAACTGACTTAATAACTTAATTTAAGTCATTAACTAAATTAAATATGTTTAGTAAAATAACTTAATGATATGTCTTAAAATAAAAAGCAACTTTAAGTCATGATAGATTAAAAAAATTAACTTATTCTTAAGTCTACATCTTCATTTTATTTTATTTTGCCCCATTTGCTTTATTTACCTCCACGATCTCTTTTGCTATTTCACTGCCTCCATTGTTACTTGACTTCATTTACCCTAGTTATAATTTATTAATATAAAATATATCAATTTGATAATTTAGAATAAATTTTAAGTTAATTTTATCAAATAATCTTAATTTTTAAAGTAAAAATTAAGTAACAAATTTTAAGTTAACAATTTAAGTATATTTTAATTTAAAGTCAATTTAAATCATTAAGTAATAAGTATTAAGTTTCATCAAACACCCTTTTAGTTTGTTTCTAAATTTTCTTGTAGTACTATATCTTACTATTTTAACAGTAAATTAAAATTTGTTAAAATTCACATGTTGTAATTTGAGATGAAGTTCATATCACATCAATAGCTAATGTGGTGCTACCATATATTTGATACTTTACTCAAATGTGAGTAGATTTTTTTTTTTTAGTTTGCTTATATAATTTTTAAATAAAGTACTTCAACACTAAAAAGAGTTTAATAGAAAAAAAAAAAGAAAAATAATTTTTTTATTGGTAAGCAATTAAAGTACTTCCAAAAATCTTATCAAAGAAATCCAAATTAATTCATCTTATGAAAACTCTCAATATAAACGTTTCATGTGGAATTTTCATTCTAAATATTCCATATATATATTAATTCAATTGTTACTAAATACATTGAACTCATCTATGGTATACGTTTAGAACTTTTACTTCAATTGTTACTATGTGTTTAACTTAAAAGACAAATTATAGAACCATCCAATGAGGATAATGCAAAATAATAATAATAATACTATAATAAAAATTAAAGTTAGAGGGTTAAAACCTCTCAAAGAAGTTTCATTGAATACGTAGGCTATATATTATTGTCCCTTTCCTAAATTGTAAGGAAGAGGTGCCAATTTCTGATATGACCGAAAAGGAGAAATCTTGATTCAAATTTGCAGAGATGGCCGTAAATGTTAACCCTTTTTATCTTCTTTCTTTGTGTATTTTCCTTTGATATGTTCTCTTTTGTCCAAACTTGGTGTTCATCTTCCAACTCCTCCTATCATCTATTGTGATAATGTTGGTGTTACACATATGTGCTCTAATCCGGTTTTATATTTTAGAATAAAACATGTAGCCATTGACTTTCACTTTCACTTTATTAGGGACTAAGTTCAAAGTCGAGTTCTATGTGTCACTCATGTTTCATCACAAGATCAACTTGTTGATGCACTCACCAAACCGCTTCCTCACATGCACTTACTTCTTCTTCGGTCCAAGATTAGAATCTCCGATAGGAGCTTCATCTTACAAGGGTATGATAAGGATAATTGATTTCTCTTATAAACCCATATGATAGAATGATATTATTACTGGATTGAAAAATCAATTCAAGCATTGGATCTCTAAAAAATGCACGTTATCAAGATATTGGGCCTAGTAGAATAAATAAACTTTAAAACTTTGGAATATTTGGATGTTTCCAAATCCCTTTTCTAATTCACGAAGATGATCACAAAAAGATAAAAAATAAAAAATAAAATAAAAACATATAGAAAAGAAAATGAAAAAAAATAAAAAACCCAACAAAAACTGAAAGGAAAAAAAGGGTTAATTGTCCAGTCAAAACCAACAAAAACAGACTCTCCCAAATCTAAGCCGTTTTCATTGAACACACTCTTTCAACCCGTAACCTAGGTTCTATTTTATTGTCCCTGTGTCCTAAACCACCATTTTCCGACAAGAAAACAAGAAAGGAAATGTACAGATCCTTGAGCTCCACCCGAGTTGCTGAGGACTACAACAACATCAATGTGGGATCCCCATCTTCAAAGTCCCCCGGACTGAGAGTGTCAGTCTCCAATGAAGAGCTCCCGGTTTACGATCCGGTCTCCGAGATGGCCAAGAAGGAGAGATCACGTATCAAATTTGCAGAGAATGCTGTTCATGTTATCCCTTTTGTGCTCCTCCTTTGTGCCATTATTCTTTGGGTTTTCTCCAATCCAGGTACATCCTGATCTTCTTTCCTGAATTATTAATTCTTATTCTCCATGTTATACATTTTTTTTTCTTTTTCTTTTTTTCATTTAAAAAAAAATCATGATTATTATTATTATTTTTTAAAATAATAATTATTTTGCTTTTTAATTATTTATTTATTTTGGGTTTTTTTTTTTTGTTTAAATTTTTGGTTACAGATGTAGATGTGGGGATAAAAAATGATTCAATTGCAGCAAGAATCAGAGGACTCACTCTAGAGGGTGATGAAATTGATGAAATTAACCCAAACAACCTCTTGCCTACCTTGGATTTTGGGGAATTGGAACATTCAAGGAAGCAAGCTACAGATCACAAAGCTCTCAGGCGAACCAAGGCCAAATCCAAATCCAAATCCAAATGAGCCTCTTTATTTAACTTTCATGATTGCCAAGGGGGAAAATTGCTCTTTCCCTCACCAAGTTTAGTGTTCTTCATTCATTTTCCTTTGCATTTCTTTATAGTCCAATTTCTTTACCATTGACTATTTTCCTCTATAATTTTTGTTAACATTTCTATCAGGCACATCCTTAAAATTTTCATATTGTCACTTGAGAATTTTGCATCTTATTCCCTTTCATGGAGATCATCTATTAATTATCGATTTATTTGGAAAGCCATATATTAGTTTTTTTGGAAAATTGTACATGATCCAAATTGTTGAAATGTACGATAAAATCTAAGCAGTTAGATGACTATATAAGTAAATGAAACCGAGATACAAACAAATGGGAATTAGACTAAACTTGAGTATAATGTCTGAGATCTAAAATATGTACATGACATTTTTTCCGTTGGTTCTCCTTTCAACATGTGAATTTGGTACTACAGGATCCTAGTTTTTCATTTGAATTGAAAATTGGTATGGTTCATGTAAATTTGATGTATTAGTTAAATAAAGTTTAATTTTAGTTGGATCGAGTTGATGGTATATATGTATACTAAAATACTATAATTTTATTTTTAATTATTTAAAATTTTATTGTAAGAATATGTAGTTCCACCATTTTTTTAGTATTCAAACCTTAGTATAGAAAAAAAAGAATGAGGAACCATGTTTAAGTTTAAATTTTAAGTTAGTATTATTAGAATACAATGTAAATTGTTATTGCTTGACAAAGTTGAGACTAAAAAATGCCAATAACAAAAGTTTAATAGTAATCTATATATACAAAAGCTTGTAACATGTTACATCATTACATTCCAATGATACATGCTCCATGTAAATGAATTAAAGACTAATCCTCAATCCATATACATGGAGAGAGGGAGAATTTTAAATTTGATCAAGTTAATCATTTTGTTCGCATTCTAATTTACTTTTTTAAGGTTATGTTTTGTTCCTAGAAAATTGGAAGGAAAATTTGAGAGGAAGAAAAGAAGAAAAGTAGAAAAGTAAAGGAAAATAAAAAATAAGTTTAAAAATATTAAATTATTTTTTATATACTACTTCAAAATCATTTCACTAATTTTTTTTCTCTTCTATGAAAATATTAAATAATTTAAAAATATGTAAAATTTTCTTTAAAATATTTTTTATTCTTAAAAACAGAAAATATGATAGTTTTTGTTTTTTAAGGAATGTTTTTTTTTTAAAAAAAAAAGAGATAAATATGAAGAATGATAAAAATAAAACATTATATATAAAATTTATTTAAAAAAAATTTAAAATATAGAAAATAAGTTAAAAACAATTCACGTTCTCAAACAGACTTTAGTTCTAAAAAAACATCAAACAAGTATTTTTAAAAACTGTAGTCAAAGCCTATTTTTTAAGAACAATTTTTGAAAACATTTCCAAACAAACCTTGAGATTTGCATGATCCGATCATGTATCCAAATCTATAGGGAGATATGAAACTAATTTACTATACTTAAATAATTATAATCATAAAATTCTTAACTACATTGAGAGATATCCTCCAAATAACTGGTATGGCTATAGAAATCATGATTCAAGGGGTGAAGGGCATGTTACGAAGGGCAAATAGTGCATGTAGTTGAACTGAAACCCTATTCATACAAGTGTGCACAATTCTCCTTCCACATTTTGATGGTATAGATTGAAGAAGACTGATGGGTTGTTAAGAAAAAAAGTAGTAAAACTCTAACCTATGAGAAGGTTTCTTTCTTCCATCTAAGCTTGAAGTTGATCGATACTTGCCATGCAATGATTCTAGTATTCTATATAGGAGTAAACCTAGTTTTATGATAAAAATTATACCATGGGATGCTTCCTTTATAACAATAAAAAAGTTTATTATAAAATATTAATCAAATAAAAAAATATATCAAAGACTTAGAAATGAACCTAATTGAGAGAGGTTTCAAAATCTCCACTTTAGCTTAAATCCCCAAATTTGTAAACATACATCTTTCCTAGCTTAAATACCCAACCTTTCATCATCAACAAAATAATGAATAAATAATGTTTGAGTAATGCTTAAACTTAATTGCTAAAAACAACATATGGTCAATATATCAATTGTATTCTATTGCATATGGATCTATAACTGACAATATTTTCCTGATGAATCCATTCCCTAATTTTTATGATAATTAGTTTACATCAACATGCTTCATCTTAGCATAAAAATTCTTTGCTAAAGATGACACTTCATTATATTGTAGCAAGATGCCTCCCTACTCATCACCAAGTTCATTTTATGAGGCCTTTTAACCAAATAGCTTCCTTTGTGGCTTCAGTAACTATCATATACTTTGCTCCTATTATGAATAATATAACTTTATCTTAGAAAATAGTCTCCAACTAATGGGTCTGCTAATGAAAGTGTAAGGAGGAGGATACTCATATGTTTTCACTGTTGGGCTTTGTGGAGCCTAGTTTTGTTTGATCCGGTTTGACGACCCAATCCGAATAATATTGCGTGGTTTTTTAATAGGAGATTTACTGAGTTTTAGTCCATAGAGCGAAGGCTTGGGCCGATAGGCCCGTTTAGCCCATTGTGGAACCATATTTTGAAATTAGGGTTTTTTTGTGTGGTGTGGTTGCCATGTTATATATAGAGAGAAAATATTGTAGCCACCATGGTTGTACTTTGTATTCTTCTCTGATAATAGTGATATCCCTGCAACTCCGTGGACGTAGGCAAATTGCCGAACCACGTAAATATTGTCTTGTGCGTGTGATTGTTTTTTTTTGGCGTGTGTTTTCTCTATTTTTTGTTTTTCACAGGTTGAGAATTCGGTTTGATTCCCTTCAACTGGTATCAGAGCCTAGGGTTAGGTTTGAGTGGAAGCAATGGCAGAGGAAGCAGGAAAGGCGTCTGGAGTAGAAAAGTTTGATGGCATAAACTTTGCGTATTGGAGGATGCAGATTGAAGATTATCTCTATGGGAGGAAATTGCATCTGCCTCTTTTGGGGACAAAACCTGAGAGTATGAAGGCTGAGGAATGGGCGCTTCTTGATAGACAGGTTCTAAGAGTTATTAGGTTAACTCTGTCTAGGTCTGTTGCACACAATGTTATAAAGGAGAAGACCATAACAGATCTGATGAAGGCTTTGTCCGGTATGTATGAAAAGTCGTCCGCAAACAATAAGGTGCATCTTATGAAGAAATTGTTCAATTTGAAGATGGCAGAGAATGCATCAGTAGCACAACATCTGAATGAATTTAATACAATCACAAATCAATTGTCGTCTGTAGAAATTGATTTTGATGATGAGATTCGTGCTCTGATCGTCTTGACTTCTTTGCCAAACAGTTGGGAGACAATGAGGATGACAGTAAGCAATTCTACGGGAAAGGAAAAGCTCAAGTACAATGATATACGAGATTTAATTCTGGCTGAGGAGATTTGCCTAAGAGATGCAGGCGAAACCTCAGGATCTGGTTCTGCCTTAAACCTTGAGACAAAAGGTAGAGGTAATGACAAAAATTCAAATCAAGGTAGATTAAAATCCAGAAATTCTAATCGGAACAGAAGCAAATCTAGATCAGGCCAACAAGTACAATGCTGGAACTGTGGTAACATCTAACACTACAGTTGACTTGTCCTTGTACATAACCTGTTCATTAAATATCACATTTCTGCTTCTGATGATTTTCCTGTTTTGTTCATCCAAAAACCTATAGCCAAATTTCTCATCACCATAGCCAATGAAAAAACATATTTTGGATTTTGCATCGAGTTTACTACGAGCATCAGAATCAATATGAACATAAGAAACACAACAAAAAACTTTTAAATGTGAAAACTTCACCTCTTTACCGCTCCAAACCTCCTCAGGAAGTCTGAATTCCATGGGAACTGATGATCCTCAGTTTATTAGGTAAGCTGCAGTGCTAATAACATCAGCCCAAAAAGTTTTTGGTAGTCCAGCATGCAACCTCATACTTCTAGCACGCTCATTGAGAGTTCTGTTCATGCGCTCAGCCACACCATTCTGTTGTGGTGTCCTAGGAATGGTCTTCTCCATCCTAATTCCCTGTGCAACACAATACTCATTGAACCCTCCATCTATGCACTCTCCTCCATTATCTGACCTCCAACATTTTACTTTCAAATCTGTTTTTGTCTCAACCATGACCTTTCACTTCTTAAAAGTTTCAAATACATCAGATTTATTTTTCAGAAAATAAACTCATACCTTTCTGCTTGAGTCATCAATAAAAGTGATGTAGTACCTTGAACCTCCAAGGGATGCAACTGGAGAAGGCCCCCACAAATCAGTGTGTACTAGTTCCAATTTTTCAGTCTTCGGTGCCCTGCCAGTTTTCAAGAAGCTCACATTTTTTTGCTTTCCTAAGATGCAACTTTCACACATGTCAAAATCAATGGACTTCAATTTTGGTAGTTTTCTTTTTGACAATAACATCTTCATTCCTTTCTCACTCATGTGACCAAGTCTGCGGTGCCATAGGCTTGTATCGGTACTTGCATCAGCAACTGCAATTGTGTCTCTTAGACTTGAGGTCATATATAGAGTACTAGTCTTCTTTCCACGAGCCAATACCCTAGCTCCCTTTGTAACCTTCCAAGTACCACCAACAAATAGTATTGCATGTCCTTCATCATCAAGTTGTCCAACAGAAATTAGATTCCTCCTCAGGTCAAGAATATGTCGAACCTTCTCCAGTAACCAAACAGACCCATTGGGCAACGATATTCAGACATCTCCCAAACCCACAACATCCAAGGCTGAACCATCAACCAAATACACCTTACCAAAATCACCTACAACATAATTTTGTATGATTTCTCGGTGTGGAGTGGTATGAAACGAAGCTCTTGAATCCAAAACCCAATCATCAAGTGGATTGTCTACTGCAAGAAGTAATGCATCCTATACCTCTTCTGTTATAGCATTAGCAGAAAATTTCTTATACAAGCTACGATTTCTAGAATTTCACTTAAGGACTTTCCTCATTTGGCTATTTTGCATGTGTTTGGACATTTTAAGACTTTAATTTATGTTTTTAGGGTTAGTTTTCTATAAATACCATATATTTCATTAGGAATGAGGATCAAAAAGAAGAGTGAGATGAACTTTTAAGGTTGTATACAATTTTTGTAGTCATTTGATTTTCAATAAAATCTCTTATGAATCAATTTAATTCAATGCATGGTTAAATCCTCTCACTAGGGATGTAGCAATGAAGGCAAATGATCTAAGGGAGAGGGATGATAAGAAAAGATGATATCTTTCCATGGTAGTAATTTTCTAATCTTTAAATTTTGTATGTAAGATTAATTCTTTGCTAAGTTGTACCTATTAGAGATAGAGATACATAGGATGCATGCTAGGGGTCCTTTGATACATAAGGGATTGTGATCAATGATCTTCCTAGTGTAATCCTATATGATTAGTAACTAAGGAGAATCTACCAAATGAATACTGAGTTTTAAACATCACCAAGATCACTATGTAATTAGGCTTTAGTAATCTTTTACAAAAAAGAAGTAAAATACCGGTCAATAACTACCTGCTCTATCCCATATATGAATTGTTTGCTTTGGGCCTAATGTGGTGTTTATTTGTTTGAGTGGTTTTGTAATCCTATGGGACATGGTGAGAAAATGTGTTATTTTATGAAGTTTTAAGCTCTATCATTTTGAGTAGATTGATATGAGCTATACAACAAATAATTTGGCTATTATGTCCGAGAGGGGACAAGTTAAAGAGTAGTCTACTATGTCAATTTCTGATTTTCAAAGGGATAGAAAGTATATATAGTAGAATTCTACCACATGAATTTCTATTTTTTCAAATCATAAAGCCCTAAATTCCCTTAAAGAAATTGACATTCCTATGACTCAGCCCAACTGTTCTCATTTTTGTTTCTCACTATTGTAATTTCCTTAATCATTTAAAATTTTAGCTCCAATTTAAAGAAGATTTAAATGGACCTACTAAGAAGCAAAATGAGAACCTTGGAGATCTCAATACCTAAGAACTAAAAAAATAATAAACCTAAAAAGTTAAAGACACTTTTAAAAAATAGTAAATCTAAGGATGAGAAATAAAAGAAATATAAAACAATTAGAATTACTAGAAGAAAAATTGTATGCATGCAACAACATCTCGCTATTGGTCATGCTTTTTGTTATTTTGAAATACCTAACATTAATATTTTTCTACATGGATAATAAACTCAAGAGCAATACCCTAAATTTATTCGGTATTAGTTGTTGTGGGACGATCAACACCTCGAGGTTTGAGTCCACATGGAGAGTTTTAAGGACTTGGTTATGGAAGGTTTGGGATGATTTGGGTCCCTATGGAGAGTCCTAAGGGCTTGGTCATGAAAGATTCAAGGTGGTTTGAGTTTTTATGAAAAATCTTAAGGGTTTGACTATATAAGGTTCATCGATTATCAAATTTAAAAAAAAATGAAAAACTAAAAAGCAATCATCACATAAAACACAAGAAATAACAAGTATGCATCATTATTGAGTATAGTTACTTTATGTTGTCATATGTGTGCAACCTCAAGTTCTAAATAATAATTTCACTTAAAAATGAACAGGGTATGTTTGTAAATTGTTTTAAAAAATATTTTTCAAAAACATATTCGACAAAATCTTTATATATATATATATATTCTTAAAAAAAAAATGTATTGAAAATAGCTTACTTTTTAAGTACGCTTGATGTATTTTCAATTTTAGTTTGTTGAATGTGTTCGGCATAAGAGTTAAAAATATATGATATATTTGATTTTCAAAAATTTAAGGGAAATGCAAGGAAAGAAAAATAAAAGAAAATAAAAAGTGAAAAAAATAAAAAAACATATTTAAAGTTAATAAATTATTTTTATACTTTGCAAGTTTATTTAATTTGTTTTAACTTTTTAATGTAATAATTAATTGGTTAAAAGGGACGAAATAATCCTAAAATTGTAAATCTAACATTTTTTATGTTTTTACTTGAAAAATAACCTTTTTTTTTTTTTTTACATAAATACCCTATATCATTTCAATTATTTATATGTAAGTTATAAAAGAAAAGTTATTTTTATAAGAAAAAATAAGGGTATTTTTGTGGAAAAGATGTCAAATAGAGATAAAGGGTTAAATTTCCAAATTTGGATTTTCAGTGACACTTTTAATTAAATAATTCTTAATATAAAGATTAAATAATTTTTAAATACATAAATTTTTAACTAATTTGTATTATATTTGATTTCTTTTTTATATTTTTTTATTGTAAAATCAAATATCAGAAATAATTTTTTTAATATTTTTTTTTGTAATTTCCGATAACCAAATATAATCATAAAATAATATTTTAGAAACTTTTATAAAAAATATTTTTAATATTTAAGTTCCAAACAAAATTTTATTTTTGAAAATAATTAAAAATTAATTTTAAGAATTATTTAGGAAAAAATTACCTAACAAATCATAAATTACTCTTTGTACAATATGTATTAGTCCAAATTATTACCTCCTAAATTCATACTACCTGTCATATGTTAGTTCAAATTACCTAAAAACCTAACCTAAACCTCACCTCATCCCTTTTATGAGAGGATTATAGGGTCATTCTAAACGGAAACTTGTGTGAAACAGAAAAAAGATAAAAATAAAATAAAAAAATAGAGACGGCAGAAGCTGGAAAAACTATAAATGTAAAGCCAGCACCAACTTTTCGGCTCATTTACGATTGATTTTCTGTTTGTCCATATTCCCTTTCAAAATCCCCCTTTCCATTCCTCCCGTCTGCTCCCCTTTCTTCCCCTCTCAGATCCGACCGGACCGGTCAAACTCCGGTCAACTCTTGGTTCACTCATCGTCATCTTTCACAGATCGCAGTCATGAATCAAGAATAGTAAGTCTCAGATCTCTTTTCTCAACCTCTTGTTTGGTTGCCTGGAAAATGGAAACAAAATTCTTATTTTTGAATTCGTATGTGATGTAATATAATGGGCGAATTTAGGCTTTTTTTGTTTTAAAAAAACAAATTATTTTTGTGTTTCTGGTTTATATTTGTTTCAGTTTTGGAAATTCGTGATTTGTGTATACATCGTAAAATTAGGGTTTGTTTCTGTGATTGAAATTTTTTTAATCCGTTGCCTGATTTTTCGGGTGATTTTTCGGGTTCGGGTTTGGGTTTGAGTTGGTCTTGGGTTAAAGGATGTTGTATTTTGATTATGATCTTAGATCAGGATCGCTTAGCTAGATCCGAATGTTTTGGTTGATTTTGATGAGTTGTTGGAAGGAGATCTATCACTGTTTGGTTTCTGAATTAAATGGGCGAAGGAAAGAAGACTGGGGTTCTGGGAAAATCTATACGAATTCTTTTTTTCAAGAGACAGTTTCTGCTCATTTCCTTTATTTTATTTTATTTTGTTTATTTATTATTATTTTTTTTGGGGTGGGGGTTTGTTTGAGAATCTCTCTCTCACCGGGGTTACCAGTAAGAACATGAGAACCTTAAACCTCACTCAATCCTCGTGCTGGAATGAATTCTTAACCATTTACACATAAGGTCTTCCGGATGTCCTATGGATGGATAGATGGATAGGTAGATTGGATGACAAGGTCTTTTTACATATCCTGCGATTAGGTACAAAAAGAAAAGATAACTTTTATTTTCTTCATGTTCTCTTTTGCAGTGACTACTTGTTCAAGCTTTTGCTAATTGGGGATTCTGGAGTTGGCAAATCGTGCCTTCTGCTGAGATTTGCTGTAAGCTGTTAAAATACTATTTGTTTTATTTTTATCAATTTCTCCCTTTTAATTAATGTATTACTCATTGGGAAGCAATGCATCACGTGCTTGCTCATCAAATTGTAAGTAAACTATGAATTGTTAAAAAAATGTCATGTTTAATTATATGTTCAAAGTGAATTTGTCTATGATGTGACAGTGGTCCCCCCACAATTTATGGGTCTTGTCCAGTTTATATCAAAATGTTGAGTTCATATAAATATAATCATAGACAATGTATCACTTGCTTGCTCATCAAATTGTAAGTAAACTATGAATCGTTAAAAAAATGTCATGTTTAATTCTATGTTCAAAAGTGAATTTGTCGATGATGTGACAGTGGTCCCCCAACAATTTATGGGCCTTGTCTAGTTTATATCAAAATATTGAGTCCATATAAACATAATCATAGACTGCATATAATTGACGTTGGATATCTTATATAAGTGACTATAAAGGAAGAGTTTTAGCTTAGTGTTCAATGCTTACTTAGTAAATGATATGTTATGAATGTATTTTCTATCCAAATAAAAACTGTGGTAATAACAATTTTGGAAATGCTGACTATTATGAAGTTTGGAGTTGATTCATCCAAAATATAATTGTCTCTCTGAAACAATTTAGATGAAAACCATAGTCCTACCATTTAGCATGTAACAAAGACGGCTCCATAAATGTTGATAGGAGTGGTGCTGTGTCCTAGGCCATCCTGGCTGGGATGATGTTTATTTTTCAGGTTTGGTTAATTTGTTTTCTTCCTCAGCATAGATGTTAGAAACTTCCGATACATGATTCATTGCAGCGGTAGGATATCACTCTTTCTTTGTGGGAGAAAGTTGATATGTATTATCCATCTCTCTCCTAAGTGTATCCTTACAGTAGACATACAATACACAATACCAAGATACAATGATGCAACATTACAAACTCCTCTTGACTGTATTTATTTGTGTCTAAGGAAAATCTAATTTGGAATTTTATTTATTTATTTTTTATTTTTTAATTTGTGATATAAATTGTTTAGAATATACCTCAAGGTTAGAAGTTGATAACAAAAAGGAAAGGGAGAGGTCAAATAATCCTACATGACACATTCACTTGTATGTTGTCAAATACATATGAACTAATGAAAATTAAGTAAATTATTCTTGTAATGGATTTTTGGCAAGTTGTGATTTGAATGATTAAATGTGGACCTTGAATATGGTGGTTAATGGAATTTTTTTGCTTGATATATTAGTTTTTCTTTTCCAGATCTTCTTTCTTTCCTTTGGGGGAGGGGAATAATGACGAGCTTGGAAAGTTTAGGACTTAAAGATGACACATCAAAAAACAATCAACAAACATACAAGTATATATGATGAGCTAGAACGTGAAACTGAATATTATAGTTAAAATTTTAAAACTCAAAAAGTTTACCTTTTGCATTTTATGATGAACCTAAGCATTAACATCTCATATTTTGTTAAGTTGAATTCATGAAACTCTAATATTCAATGCTTTCATGTGTGTGATATTGATGAATCACTATATTTAATTCTTCTAATACCACCATATTTTGTGAAATTGATGATATATCATTCCATACTTTGTTCTTCCAATATTATTCATCGAGCAAAAAAACTTAAAATACACTGGTTGTTATTATGTGGGCCTTTGATGGGGTAGCCCACTTTCTTCTTTACTTTATATTCTTTGTATGGATGTATTCTTAAGATATTTCTAGGAATTGGCCTCATGAAATAGAAGAAAAGTTTTTAGAACCGTAACATGCTCTTGCTAGGCATACTTGAGTTTGACTGCACTGTTTTTGTGGAGCTGAATTCCTAATCCTCAATGTGATTGCATATTGTCTTTCTTTTCTTTGCGTTTTTTTAATGCTAGGCTGACTGGGTAATTTTTTTTTTCTATTTTATTTTATTTATTTTTTATTTTCAGCAAACTGACTATTATTTTCTTTTTTCTTTTTTAATAGGCAACTGACTATTATTTTCATCTCTTTGATACAGGATGATTCATATCTAGACAGTTACATAAGCACAATTGGGGTTGATTTTGTAAGTGTCTATATTCTATAGGTTTATGAAGTAAAGGTTAATTTGACTGTTACTAACTCTAATAATATTTACAATGATTATTTTGTAGAAAATACGCACTGTGGAGCAAGATGGGAAGACAATTAAACTTCAAATTGTAAGGTTCTATCTTCTGTTTTTCTTAAACCAGGCAGATAGGCTGTGAACTGGAACTGTTGAATTAGATAAAACAGTGGACATCTTTGGATCAGACATCTAATGAATTAGTATCTGATTAGTTTCAATGCATGACATTTTTTCCTTTTCTTCTTGCACAATCATATGCAAAAAGAGTCTTTTTGGGCCAGGTTTGGATGGATGGCTGGATTAGAATACGGAGTTGGCTAAACTGCTTCGAGTTGCCTTTGGAAACATAGCCCAGTGATAGTTGAGTCCAACTTTTGATTGAACACTGTCTTGATTTAGTCCATGACTAGATGTGGAATCCCAATTCCATGTTTTGGTTGAACTTTTGTATCAAGTTGGATAAGCTACTTTGTGCCTCTGAGCTCCTCTGTTACTGATATGAGGATGGATTCATTGGGGACAGTGGAAAAGTCTAGAAGGGGAGAAGGGGAGGAATTTGCTTTAAACTTGATTTTTAATTGATGGGTGTGATTTGTTTATATCTAGGGACTCATGATGTTGATTGACGTATTCTGCTTGACTGACATTAGTATGCTTGGAGTTTTTTATATGGGCTCCTTTAGGCCTCCTGGTTGACCCAAAAGCAGGAGTCAAAGCTGTCCAACATTGCTTGTCCAATCTGATTTAGTTAATCTTGGGATTAAATCACAGCCTTGTAGAATTATTTACTCGAGAACTTGAGCACTTCTATTATGTTTGCTCTAATCCTCCACGTTGTTGGACAACAGTATTGCCTTCCATTTCCTAATAATATGGCAAGCTCATTTATTCCAGAAACGTGTCCCTCTCCACTATGGATTAAATGCATTATGCATGAAGTTATGAATAGCATTTTCTTTGATATATTTGTCTGTCCTTTATCTCTTTTTGTGTGTGCATATTTATTTGTGCATGCACATGTGGATTTTGGTGGTATGGTCAATCATGTATCCCTTGATCTGCTCTGGTCCATCCTCCAGCCCTTTTGGGTACCCTTATCTGGGTTTGAGCGTGTGAATTAGTGCTGTATGGCAGGAAAAAGCTGGATTTTAGGCCTAATGAATTTTTGGGTGAGCCTTGGACATAATAACAATAATCCCAGCCTGACCTGATGTTTTAATCTTTTATAATTTTCATATTGTTTTTTTTTTTTTGCAATTTTCTATCTATTAAGAATATAAGTCCAAGCAAAGGCATCATATTTGTTTCTGAAGAACCTTAAGCCCTCTCTGGCAAGTTTTTTTCTTTTGAAGTATGACCCCATGCTTACATTATACTCTCCCTGCTGCCCTCTACCTCCAACAATTGAAGCAGGTTGATTTGGGCCCAGGTCGGAGTGGGCTTTGGGCCAACCTAATTTCTTTAAAGTTTCATATATAGTCCAACCCTAGGTGGAGCTTCACCTTTCTCAGTGTCTGACCCTAATTGGTGTAGATGTCAATAAGACACAGGTAAACCCTTGCCCAGTCCCCACTAAGCATATATTTGGGTGAGTTTAGGGATGTGAATTGGGACTGGCTAGGCCAGGCTACACTGTACTACTTGTGCTGCCATTGTAAATAGCAACAGATAGGAGATCTTGTAAAATGGCTTCCTTCTACAAATCACTATGGTTTGTGGTTTACAACTGTCAATTGTGCACATGTTACATGTTACATGTTACAGCTGTACTCCTGCCCCCATTTGTTCCTGCCTCTATCCCCACTAAAATCTGATCCAGGTTTGGAGAAGTTTTTTCTTTTGCAGCCTGAGGTCAGGCTTGTGCTGCTCTGTCATGAAACGGTCTCATTGACATCTCTAGTCTCTCACCCTTGTAGGATAGGTGGAAGGCCTTTAATAGGAGAGGGTGCAAGCTTGGGAAAGTTTCATTAGCCTGACTCAAGTTAGATCAGATCTAGTTTGCCCCACTCAAAGGCTGCCATATCCTTCGTAATTTCCAAATGCCCTACCTGCTCCAATTATTATCTTATAAACTATAGCTAATTCTACCATCCATTTGATAATTAAAAGGGTCAACACACAGAATTAGACTTCCTGTTTGCAGTGTACATCAATATCTCCCAATATCTGTTAGTACATGATGTGTGCCCTAGCTATGATGTGGCAATCTAATTTTCTTTGCATCATTCACAATAATTGGACGCCATGTGAGGAAAAAAAAGGTTGAGAAGTTGCTCTGTGGTTTTGCCTGTCTTCTGACCCTGCCAAATTTGTCCATCAATCCAGTCAGGCAGATGGTACTCATTCACCATTTTGTCTCTGTAATTTAGCTGACCCTGATACTGGTTGGGTCCTTAACTAGGTTACACTTGGGGGTTATTTCACATGGTACCACACCCCAGGAATCTCTAAGCATGGAAGCTATTTCCATTTCTTTTTTAAGGATTCTAGGTTTCTTTACCTCCCTAGATCTGGTGATCTAATTTCTAGTTATATGGTTATCGGATCCTCTGTGTGCATGTATGTGTGTGATTAATGGGCATTAGTGTTATTAATGGATTGTGAATGATCTCTTTTTGCATGGTATCTCATGTTTGTTGCTTTTTATTTCTACGTAGCAATTGAAGCTCCTCTGGTTTTTTTTCTTTTTAATTTGGGACATGCAGTGGGACACCGCTGGACAAGAACGCTTCAGGACAATCACTAGCAGCTACTATCGTGGGGCACACGGTATTATAGTAAGTTTTTTTCTTATTCATACATCTTTTAGTGCAGTATAGCAAGTTCCCTTTTTGAATTTCTTTATTCATGTGGTTGCATCACGTACTCTGTAAATTGTTTGACCATATGTTATTGGCTTTTTGGCAGATTGTTTATGATGTAACAGACCAAGAGAGCTTCAATAATGTGAAACAATGGTTGAATGAGATTGACCGTTATGCAAGTGAAAATGTGAACAAGCTTCTGGTTGGAAACAAGTGTGACCTCACCGCTAACAAAGTCGTGTCTTATGAAACAGCCAAGGTAAAACTTTCCCTACTCCACTTGCTACTATTTTATTTTCTTGGAGCAAACTAGTAAAACTAGAATTGACTTTGTAACTGCTTTGCCTTTTTTATTGTTGCTGTTTTTTGTTGTGAGAAGGCATTTGCTGATGAAATTGGAATTCCATTCATGGAGACAAGTGCAAAAAATGCTACCAATGTGGAACAGGCTTTTATGGCCATGGCTGCTGACATCAAGACTAGGTACTCTTTTATGTTATATATGTGATTTGATGTTTTTACAGTAATAATGTCCAATAAAACACTTAAACAAGAGATTAATATTATTCAATGGAGGAAATTTGTTTAATGTATTTATCATTTGATTATTCTCACTAAAAGGAGATATTGAAGATTAATATTAACATCACAGTTCCCACATATCTAGAATCATATATTTCATCAAAGCCTTACACTTCCTTTTTTTTTCTTCTGAAATGTTCAACAGTACCAATCTAGGTCATATTGTTCCAAGGTTTTTGAATGCAATGAATCAGGCATGGGTTTCGTGTCTTGTGTTATTGTTTTGATTTTGCCTTGATGGCAAAATTATTATTGTTTTTCCTCAGAATTTTGTTAGCTTCACTACTTTTACTTGGGGGTACTATGCCTGGACACAGCTTTCTTGATACATAACCAACATGTATGTTGTTGTTTTGAACTTTGAATCACAGGATGGCGAGTCAACCAGCGATGAACAATGCAAGGCCACCATCAGTTCAGTTGCAAGGACAACCAGTGAACCAGAAGAGCGGATGCTGCTCGTCTTAGGTGGATGTGTGTGCTTATTCCATGGGTGTGTGTTAGCAATGTAAGACTAGAAGGGGCTAATTACATTACCAATTACCAGCCATCCAAACCTCATTGAAGATTTGATATTCTGTCACTTTATAATCTGTTTCCATTCTTTTCAGTCTATTTGATTTCTAAGTGGCGTGTACAAAGAGCATATAAGTATTTTGGAAGTAGCAGTAGTATTCATATATGTTATTTTATAACATGGCCTGGAAGCTGCAATGCACACTTCCTTTCTTATTCTCCAATTCTACTCTTCTCTCACTGTTGCCATGACGGTGTGTGTTGAGAAGTTTGTTCTGTTTCAATCCTTTATCAGGAAGGAGATCCGACGATGCAGACTTTTTTGTTTTGTTTGATTTATTTTTGTATGAATCTTAATGCTTCCCGTCCTCCTCCGCTGGTTCACTGCATGTGGTTGATCCGATGGTACGCGTTCAAGTTCAAGACAACAGAATTCCAATGTGTTGGATTCAGGCAAATTATGGGGCTACCAAGGTTTGTGTTGGAAATAAAAACGATGTCCACTACAGTTTATTTACGTTTTGTTTTCTTATAATTGTTTGTTTAGTTGTTTAATCATTGGATCAAAATTGGAAGATTAGGATTGATTTGGTATTTATTTTTTAAAACAGTTTTCCATAACAAAAAAAATAGAAAAACATTTTACAATTAGAAAACAGAAAAAGTTTTTGTTATTAAAAATAAAAAGCATTGGTAACTGCTTTGGAGAACATTTATTTATTTTTTAAAATAAAAAGTAGAAAAACATTTTTGATAATTAGAAAATTGTTTTCTGTTTTCTATTCTTAAAAACAAAAAATGTTATATTTTTATAAATTATTTTTTAGTTGTTTTAAAAATTAGTTACACAAATATGGAAAATAACTAAAAATAAATATTAGATATGAAAATTATTTTTAACACATATTTAAAAGCTTTAAAAAGTATGTCAAAAATATTTTAAGTTTTCAAATATGTTTTTGTTTTACAAAACATTAAAACTTGTTTTTAAAAACTATTTTCGAAAACGTTTACCAAATAGGACCAAGGTACCTTTAGAAAATATTTTTTAGTTGTTTTAAATTTATTTCATTTGTTTTCAAATGGTTGTTTTTAAAAATAATTATATAAATATGAAAAATAATTAAAATTAAAGCATTACATATAGAAGTTATTTTTAAAATATATTTAAAAATATAAAAATAACTTAAAAATATTTTTTAGAATCTATTTGGTTAATTGTTTTAAAAAAACTTTGAAAAATAGTTTTTGAGAATAGTTTTTTAAAATTTTCCTTTGATTTTTGTAGAACAAAAGTCGGTTTGAAAATTTAAAATGTTTTTAACTTGTTTTTTTTTTTTTTTTTTAATATTTTGAAATATGTTTTAAAAATAATTTTTATATTTAGTGTTCTATTGTTAATCATTCTACTTGTTTGTATAATTATTTTTTAAAACAACCCTTAGAAAACAAGTGAAAATAGCAGAAAACAACTTAAGATGTTCTATAAAAATACTATAGTAGAAAATAGTTTTTGATTATGAAACGTATTCTTTATGTTTTTTTGTTCTGAAGAATACAAAACTGTTCTAAAAAACAGTTCCCAAATAAGGCAAAGGAAAAACATTTGCAACATGAATCCATGGATTAATAACATTTCATGATTAGGAATAGACTACAATTTGAAACCTTGCTAAGGTATCAGGGTCAAAAGCCAAATTAGGGATATGTGCCAAGGCCCATGCTGTGACAAGTGCCACAACCCGCAACGTGATATTTGTTGGCACCACTTGTCCCTAATTTGGCTTTCTACCCTGACGCCTTGACAAGGTTCCGAATTGTGGTCTATTCCTAATCATGGAATGTTTGAATGATGCGTCGTCAACATGATGGCCATGCGATCCGTCGAGTTATCATGAATCATAAGAGTAACGGGCAAAGCCTACATTGACATTTTATCTAATAAATGCATCTCTTTTAGTCTTTCAAAAATTGTTTTTGAAAACGCTTACCAAACAGGGCATTAGGTCCTCTTTGGAGTTTTTAAAAACAATTTTGAACATTAATTTTTGAGAATTATTTTTGAAAGTTGTTCTATAATATTTTTTAAAACAAAAGTATATTTATAAACTTCTAATATTCTTAACTTATTTGCTATGTTTTTATATATGTTTTAAAACTAACTTTTATTTAAATTGCTTTATTTTTAATTTTTCTCCATATTTATATATTCTTTTTAAAAAAATCATATGAAAACAAGTAAGAACATTTAAAAACTAATTAAAATATACTTTCTATTTTCAAGAATACAAAATCATTTTCTATTTTTTGGTTGCTAAATATACTTTTCTATCTTTTTTCTCAAAAACACAACTATTTTTTAGAATAATTACCAAACAAACCCTTGAACTTTAAAAACTACCCAACAT
Organism: Vitis riparia; assembly: GCF_004353265.1. Classification (NCBI taxonomy): domain Eukaryota; kingdom Viridiplantae; phylum Streptophyta; class Magnoliopsida; order Vitales; family Vitaceae; genus Vitis; species Vitis riparia. Next base: position 5,528,276 of record NC_048446.1, read on the forward strand.
GTTTAATAATTTGCAGTTAAAAAGAAGAATTAAGTCATTAACTTAAAGGGTGCTTGGTAAACCAACTTAATAACTTAAAGTGACTTTATAACTTAATTTAAATTATTAAGTAAATTAAATATGTTTGGTAAAATAACTAAATGATATGATTTAAAGTAAAAAACAACTTTAAGTAATAAGTAAAAACAATGAACTTATTCTTAAGTTCACATCTTTATTTTACATTTTTATCCATATTTGCTTTAATCACTTCTATGATTTCTTTTATTGCTCCACAAACTCCATTGTTACTCAATCTCTTTTGCCCTAATTATATGTTATGAGGATAAAAATATTAATTTGATGATTTAAAATAAATTTTAAATTAATTTTATCATATAATCTTAATACTTAAAGTAAAAATTAAGTAATTAGTTTTAAGACAACAACTTAAATATCATTTAACTTAAAGTCAACTTAAGTTATTAAATGATAAGTATTAAGTTTTATCAAATAGTCCCTTGGTCCTCTATTTATTATGTTATGCATTTAACTTCAAAAAGTCCAAAAAAAGAAAAAAACAAAAACAAAAACAAAAACATTTAATATATTTGTGGTTGAAAACAAGAATTAAGTCACTAACTCAATCCTCAATTTATTATACATTCAATTTAACTTCAGAAGTCCATATATATATATATATATATATATATATATATATATATATATATATTTGTGGTTGAAAAAAGGAATTAAGTCATTAACTCAATCCTCTATTTATTACACTAGGCGTTCAATTTAACTTCAAAGTTTAACATATGAGCATGCATTAAATGATAGTTACTTGAAGATGTTAATACAAATTTTAATTAACTATTCCACAAAAGTTGATTGTTTGAGAAAATGTATCAGTTAAGATATAATTGATGAACAATCCTTTCCTAACCAATGTCACTCCTTGCTAGTATCTAGATTATCTGAAAGAGATCAGAAAAAAGTGAGCTTGACAGCCAATAAGGAATAATACATATGAATCTTAATCAAGTATATGCTATATATCAAATAAAAAATAAAGACATCATACGGTTAAATCATGCATGCAAATTAATATTTTAAATAAATATGCTAACTTTAGAAAACTTTACAAATTTTTAGATATAACAATTTATGATAAAACTATGCTATACAAAAAAGTGTACAATTTTAGTATTAACAAAATTTCAACTTTATAAGATTTATAGGCCTCAAATCTTTTTCAATATGATAGCCAAAAGCAAATCTAATCTAATGGTATACCATAAATCAATAATTATTTCATTGAACAGGCTACAAAGTAGATCCTCACTCCCTCACCAAGAGCTAATTAGAGTGTAAAAAGATGTGGTTTGGTCATTTTTTAGAGGAAAAATTAACAAATCAATATAGTAGTTTTATACTTAAGTGAAAACTAAACCCACCTTTTTAGTGATGGAAAACCAAACCAAGCTTGTCTAAGGTTTGTTTGGTCTTGTTTAAATTGATTTGTTGGATACAAGTTAAATTTAAGGCTTAAGCACAATTTTTTTTTTTAATAAAAGTAATTAAAATTAATTTTTATTTAAAGTTCAAAATATATTTAAAATTTTCAATCATAATGTAGTGAATACATTCATAAATGAATTTGATGTTAGTTTAATTACAGTGAATTACTTTAATAGAATCTACTAAGGTTAATCCCTTGATGGTGCCATGGTGGTTGCTAATTGGCTCTCACATGGTGCTCTTATTAGGATGACACATAACGATGTATTTGTGCATCCCCATAGGTCTTGGTTAGGTGTAATTGCATTCATGTTATAATTATGTCAACTCGTATAACCCGTTTAATAAATAAATTGTGTTTGAATTTGATTGTTCAACCCATTTTTTTAATTGTGTCAAAATAATTCATTGATAACCAATCTGTTAATAACTCATTCAACCAATTTATTGAGTCATGTAAAAACAACCTGGTTATGACAACCAATTTATAACTTGTTAATTATATCAATTTATTAATTTTACATATTTAAAATTTAGAAAAATAAAAAAATTATAAATAACTCTTAATTAAAAAATAAATAACTAGGTAAAATAAAATAATAAAAATTATAAAATTAAAATTAAAATTTATTTTCTATATTGTAAACATATTAAAATTAAAATTAAATAATTTGTTTTTTTTTTCATTAAAAATTAAAACTTTAAAGTTAAAAACAACTATATGTTAAAATATATACATTTATAAATTTTAAATTTTAAATAGGTTAAACACCTTATAACCACCTTCTTAAATTTAATGAGTGAAATCATGTTAATGAGTTTAACGATTTAGAACCATATTATTAACTCATTTATTTCGGAGGTTAAACAAGTTATGTTGCATTATTTGTATGATAAACAAATCTAATTTATGTCAAGTCATTCTAACACTATTATCATATAGAATCAAATTTACATTAAGTAAATTTTTACTATTTCTTACCTCAACATAGAATCCAACACAATAGACTCATTGCTGCCCTTATATGTGAAATCAAGTTGATTCCACTAAGAAATAGGAAAAGAAACAAAATATTATTTCCATTCCCTATTCCGACGTACCAAACACCCCCTTAAGGGTCATGAAAAGAATAGGTTCAACAGGCTTTTTCCTCATGCCACAGATTGATTTTTCTTCATTCCACAAATGCCCTACGAATAGGAAGACTCTTAGGACAATATGTAAAACATAACTTCCAAATAAAAAAAATTTAAAAAATTTAAAAAATTTAAATAATACAAATATATTCAAAAGTGTCTAAATAAGATTTTAGTAGTTATAATCTATCATCCAAGACATCCTATGAAAATTTTGAAGGATCATAAATTTCATTGAGAAGTTATAACAAGAAAATTCAAAGTTAATTTTTATAAATAAATTTAGCATTTAGAGTGATAACTAGTTTTAGAAAAATTATATATACAAAAATGTAAATTGGGTATGTTAACCCAAACTCAACAAAATGTTTGAATAAGGAGAAGCAAATATTTTTAATATTTGTTTGAGGTTGAATTAAGTTTTTTCACCCTGAACTCAAATTATTTGGACTTAGAAGATTTGGACAGCCCAAACTTAACAATTTTATGTATTATAATCTTTATAATTTCTACCATAATATTCATTTATATACTTTCATACATTTTTTTAAAGAAAAAAAATAAAATCTAATTATATTATGTGTTATTTTATTTTTAATTAAAAATATCATATGATTTATTATTTAAATTTTAGCATTAACAAATAAAAGATTAACCTTAAAAAGTCTTTAAAGATAGATTGGACCCCAATTCTATCTCACCTTATCATTTTGACTTATATTAAGCCAACTAATTTGACTATTACCTTTGCGAGAAAATGAGATTAGATTAGATTTGGGTGGAATACCCTAGATCATGATTCGAGTTAGGTTTAGGTTTTGGTTTAACATTTATTCATTTGGGTTGAGGCAAGGTTTCTAGCAAACCTCATCCAACCCACCTTGCAACCCTATAAAAAAAATTACACAAACAATATGAAATTTTTTTAAAAATGTGAATATTCATCTTGGGTAAAATACATTGTGCCAATCCAAATAAAGGCTTCCGTACCTACAACAACTATCTTTAGATAAAATAGGTGGTCTCTAAATACGATTAGATTATTTCAATGGTATGATGCTCGTCTACTTCATCTAATTAGGTACCTCACACTCTCACATCTTACACCTCTCCGACCAATAACTTCACATAAAAATACTAAGGTAGGAGAACATGTTACATTCTTTGACCCTATATTTAATAACTAAAAATAATAGCAATTGATAGGACATGTTTTCCATTCATTGTCCCTATATTTGGTGATTCAAATTTGAGGAAAAATACGAGAAAAGAAATAAAGAGAAAAATTTATAAAAATAAAAATAAATAAATAAATAAATAAATAAATCTAAAATTCATAAATTAATTATTTTTATATATTTATTTTAGCTTGTGTTGCTTATTTTTTCTTTTTTATATATAAATATAAATAACTTCAAAATGAATGGGTTTTAAACTAATTTTAATTATTTTTAATCTTGTATGGTACACCAAACATGATGATATCATTTTTTTTTTTTTTTTGTAATATTTTGTTTTTCAATCCAACTTAACCTCAAAGAGATGGTTTGGTATGGGATAGCAAGATGAGAATCACTTCATCCCAATCCATCCCAATTATATTTAAATGTGTTCTCATCCCAATCTGTCCTGATTATATTTAAATGAATCCAAAAAAAAAAAGAAAAAAGGAAAAGAAATAATAAGTAGCATAGGGTAGGTGGAAAATTTTTCTATACCTACCAAAAAATTAAGGATATTTAAAAAACCTACCTCTAGTATGATGCTTAAAAATAAGATTATGGATTTTGTGGAGGTGGCTTAACATCCGCCAATTAGACCAAAGTTTATTAGGAATTTTGAGTTTGCATTTGGAGTGAACTTGGTTGTCCAATTTTTTTTGTGAAGTTCGATTCTCTGTACAAAAGAGAAAAAAATTAAAATAAAATGATGTTATAAAAACAAGTATTAAAGGTTTGTTTGGTGATTGTTTTCAAGAATAGTTTTTTATTATTTAGAATAAAAAAATAGAAAAATGCGTTGAACAATAAAAAATTGTTTTTTGTTTTTAAAAAACCAGAAAATAGTGTATTTATAAAACATTTTTTAGTTGCTTTCAATAATTTTCTAAGAGTTTTTAAAAAATAATTATACAAACATATAAAATAATTAAAAATAAAATATTAGATATAAAAAATATTTTAAAAAGATTAAAAACATTTTAAATTCTCAAAAAGAATTTTTTTTTTTACAAAATATCATAAAATAATTTTTAAAAATTGTTCTTAAAAATTGTTTTCGGAAACAATTACCAAACAGAGCCTAAGCTTCTAATACAACAAAGCAATTCCTATTAAAAAAAAAATGTTTTGACCAACCCCATATGTGTATATATATATTATGATCAATCAACTTCAATTTTTATCGGTTCAATGACAAATGAAAATTCAAATGTTTTAGAAAATTCACTTTTGTCACTTACAAAATTTAAGACCACATGGTAGCAAACCAAAATTATTCAAAAAGAAGTTTCAGATCACCCTAATGGCTTCAGATGTCTGAGAAGATAACTCCGTCCCTTTCTGGTTCTCAGGTGGTCGAATACTAAGCTCCAAATTGTCCTTTTGAGTAGATGAAGCACCCTGGCTCGCCTGAGATGAGCTTCCTCCAAGAAACTGAGGCATTCGGGTCGTGGACAGCAGTGAAGTAGTGGACCTCCGATGGGAATTAGGCAGGAAGAGAAAATTGGAGCCTGAGAAACTTGGCATTGGCACAAATGATACTCCTTGAATCACTTTGGTTTCCGGTAAAGCAGTGGGCACGTTAGCAGGGACCCCCATCTGTTTGAACACAAGAAAAACTACCCAGATTTGTAATGATCAGTTGTAGAATTCAAAAATGAATATTGTGCTTGAATGGTTATCCTACCTTCCTTGATACTCATTATAAAAAGAACCATTTTGAGGGTCCAAAGAGATGTAATGAATCAAAACCACATGAAGGAGATACATTTTTGGTGGCAGAAGTCTCAAGAATTCTCATTTACATAAATTCTTTCATATTAATTTGAACCAAAACTATCCCAGTGGGATATAGCCAAAGACGTCATTCCTCAATGAGGTTCACCCAACATTCAATTTTATTTTTTAGTTTTTTGGTAATCGAGGAACCATACGTGGCCCAACCCTTTGGACTCATTTGGGGACTCAAACCTCAAAGTGCTAATCAGTCACAATCAGTACTTGATAATTTAGGATATTCAATCAATACCCTTTGGACTCTCATAGGACTCAAACCTCAAAGTGCTAACCAGTCATAATCAGTACTCCTATCAATCAATACCCTTTGGACTCTCATGGGGACTCAAATCTCAAAGTGCTAAGTCAGTACTTAATAATTTAGGATATTCAATCAATCTTAGGAATCAATATTGTACACCTCTACCATACATTTGACATTTGTCCTAACCAACTAGACACTTTGATTCGACAATTAGTACTAGATAATTTAGAGCATTCAATCAATAGTAGCAATCAAATCTAACACTGTACGCCCTTATTGTACATCTAGCATTCACCATAACCACCTAGACACTTTGAATCCATAATCAATATTGGATAATTAAGGGCATTCAACTAATAATAGCAATCAAACCTAGCATTGTATGCCTCCCCTACACACTGACATCCACCCTAACCAACTAGGTACTTTGAATCCACAATCAATATTGGATAATTTAGGGCATTTAACAAATAGTATCAATCAAACCCCAACACCATGCACCTCTACCATACATCTGGCATTCGCCTTAATTGACTAAACCTAGCATCAGAAGTAAGGTTGACTTAGCAAGATTAAATGTTTTGACTTGTCTAAGTGCCACATAAGCTTAGGAAAAAACTAAGTCCGTGATAGTTGGTATTAGAGTGCGGCTACGAAGTGGGCACAGTAAAGAAAGCATGTCGGGCTCTAACATGGATGAGACTAGTGAGCAAACCCATGAGAGGGAGACTGAGCCTGCTGCATGGGGTAGTGGCAAAAAAGATAAATCTCGTGATGTTGTTACCAACAGGGAGGCAAGGTTAGCCAAGGTGGAGCGAGCCATGACATACACTCGGGAGGGGTTGGACTTGATTGAGCAAGGCATGGAGAAGGGTATGAAGGATCTTAGGCAACATATCCAAGACCTTCATGAGGGGATGCTAGTCTCACAAGTTCAGCCAGTGTCACACGAGGAATTCATGTCCTTCCAAGAAAAGGTCTTGAGCATGCTTGCTAGCATGGAGTCAAGGATGGAGGCCTTGGCCACTCGAATGGAGTCCCAAGACCAGGAGGTTAGGCAGGAGTTGGCCATCGACAAGGCTATTGTGTCGGCACAGGTCATGGCCATGTAGGAAACATCTAGGGTGGAGATGCTAAAGCCACAAGGGTTTAATGGCAAGCGGGATGCCAAGAAGTTGAACAACTTCTTATGGCATATGGAGTGATATTTCGAGGCTATTGCATTGACTGATGAGGTGACTAAGGTAAGGATTGCAACCCTCTACCTTACTGACACAACTACTCTATGGTGGTGTGAGAGGTTTGCCGATATGGAGAAAGACATTTGCACCATAGAGATGTGCGAAGACTTCAAGAGGGAGATTAAGAAGCAGTTCTACCCTGAGGACGTAGCTTACATCGCTAGGAAAAACATAAGGCGTCTCAAGCACACATGCTTGATACGCGACTATGTTAAGGAATTCTCTTCGCTTATGCTTGAGATTCTTAACATGATTGAGGAGGAGTTGCTATTCAACTTCATGTATAACCTGCAAGGGTGGGCTGAGTAGGAATTAAGGCGCCGAGGTGTTCAAGACTTAGCCACTGTTATGGCAGTAGCAGAGTCTTTAATGGATTACAAGAGGGGAGACTCATCCAAGGTTGAGTCTTTGGAAGATAGCCACGCCATGGGTAGGGGAGACGAGGTTTCAAGGGACCACAATGCTCTTAGAATGGGATTAGGCAAGACGCCTAATGTCCGGGAAGGAAGGGGTAAGGCAAAAAGGAAGGAGTTTACGCCTAAAATCAAATGCTTCCTATGTGAAGGTTCATATTGGGCATGAGATTGTCTAAAGAGGAAGACACTTAATGCCATGATCGAGGAGAGGGAACAAGAAGGCAAAGCACATATGAGCTATTAGGTGCCCTCCAAGTCAACCTAAAGCCTAGTACGCCTAAGACCTCCTTACTATCAGGAGTGCAAGTAAATGAGGTAAAATGGTAGCGAGCTGAGGTAGCCCGCACACACATGGACAAGACCACTAAGGAAAATGTGAACTTGATGGGTAAGAGGAAGCAACACTCCAAGCATCGAAAGTACAGGTGTCTGCATCCAACCCAGGCCTCACGGGAGAATAAGGTGAAGAATATCCTAGTTGGATGGGTCACTAGGAGACAAGGGGTCCCTTTTATGATAGAGTATCTAGTCCAATGGAAATGACTACTTAAGAGGCAGACAAACTAGGAACATGCGAATTCCTTGAGAAGGTTCTGGAAACACATTGAGAGGTTTCAAGAAGAGGCAACGATAGAGACGTCAACATCATAGCTGGGGGGAGTGTCACAAGATGCTTCAAATAACCCTCCTCATGGGCTTATATAGGAGGTGGGAAGCTTCTAGAGACCCTTGGAGACATCTAGACTTAACTACAAAGTGGAAGAGTATGAAAACTTCTAGAGAGGGCTAGAGATGTCCATACATCTCTACACTTGGCTAAGAGAGCATTGGAATAGTGTGGGGTGTTCTAGAATATTCCAAAGTCATCTTGTACATACTCTTGTACATAGACTAGTGTAGGAGCTTCTAGATTATTTTGATTTGTAGGGAACCCTTTAAGGTTTTAGAGATTTCCTAAGGTGCCTATAAATAGGTTAAGGCCTCATTTGGCCAAGGCACGACCCAAAAACCACCCAAGAACCTAACCAACCAAGCAAATGAGTTCCAAAGTACTTGTAAAGCTTCCTTTGAGCAATAAAGCTTCAGTTGTTTAAGTGTTGCCTACTACGCCCTTAAAGCTTCTAAATCAGGTGCATCTTCGCCTAGCAAGCTAAGCATCGGGAGTAAGGTTGACTTAGCAAGATCAAGTGTCTTGACTTGTCTAAGTGCCACACGAGTTAGGAAAAGACTAAGTTCGTGACACTAGGCACACCAAATCAAACAAATGAGTTTTGTGAGGGAATAGATTTTTCTAGTTAGAAGGACAATTGGGCTGACAAAATAAATACCATAAAATTGATGTGAAACTAAAATTAGTCCTTCTTACCATGTAGGGAACACCACAAGCAGCCATGGGTAAAATGGGATGAGCTTCCAACTGAAGAGATGACATTGGGTTCACAACATGATGAGCTGAAATATTAACCTGCAATAGATCACAAGAAACCCCATTGCTGATAATTGAAATGCAGTTGTTTCTGTACCACTATATCTAAAATATAGATATCATCCTCCAAAGTTAAAACTGGTGGTCTGATCTCCATAGGAGCCATGACAACTTCCATGGATCAACAGACTTGCCTTCTGTGAAAGCTGATTGGCATTCCTTTTCTGGGGTGAATCTGAACAAACCTTGGGAGGTTGAGCCGCCTGCAAAAAGCAAATCTACAGTTTTAGTCACATATAAATTTTTCAAAAACAAAGACGTGATCATGCCAAATGGTTTCGGTTTCGAGAGAGATGGAGCAGTACAGGATCCAGAGGCATGTCAAAGAGGCTTGGCCTGCGTTTCCTTTTATCACAGGCAGCTCGCCGGAGAAAATATTTCTGGGCATGGCTAGCAACCTGGGTTGGAGTCCTAGTGGTCACAAATTTTTTTGCGATCCCTCTCCAATCCCCTTTTCCTAGCTTCTCCAATCCAGCCAGAAAAGTCCGATGCTCGTCCTCCGACCATGGCACCCCTATACAAAAACAAACAGAAATCCATTCATATGATGAAAAATCTCCGATTTCTATCTTCAAAGTGCGATAAAAATCTTATTGGAATCTTATATATATTTTTCTTAATCATCCCAATTAATAGAGTCAACATTCAACAACAGACCAAAAAAACGGAACGAATTAAATGGAATATTATGAATAAATTGCATGAGACAAAACAATTAAAAAACAATTGAATTCATTCAGATCGATCTGAAGGCCATCACAAACGTATGCTTTAGAAAAAAGAGAGAGAGAATGATGAATGCCTTTTTTTCTTTCGTGAGCACGCTTGCCTCTCCTGGAATGAAGAAGCCCATCTGATAGATACCCGGCATCGCCATGATGGTGTTCCATATTGCATGACTGCAAATTCCCCATGCTCAAGCTCTTCCTCATGGCTTCATCTTCTTTCTCTGTCAAAATCTGCACGCCAAAAAGCTTCAAACACCCCTTTCCACCAGCGCTGCATGTTCTTGAGTTGTGCCCATTGTTCCCACAATGAGAACACTTTCTCACAGATTCCTTCACCATTTCCATAATCTCTATCTCCTTTATCTCTGACCAATAAAAATGAAAAAACCAAAAAAGGAATGAAAAAAAAGGAAGAGAGAATAAACTACCGGACAATAAGGATTCTGTAACAGGCCTCTCTTATTTATAGGTTTTATAGGGTTTTCAATGAGGACCGTATTCATAGCAAGAAAGTTGGAAAACCTCACACAAAATGACCAAATTAGCCCTTAATCTTGATTGTTGCATGCATGGTTAGGGTTTTTTCTCTTATCTAATGAGTTGTAGTATTCGTTCTCAAGCCAATCGGATAGGATCAAAGAACCATTTATAACTCCTAAATTTGGATGTTCCATTGCGTAAAACAACGGCATGTTTTGGAGTGATACGACTTAAAACGCTTTCATAAGTGTAACGATCTTATTATGTGTTTTTATTAGAAATATTAAAATATTAGAAGTGTTTTTATTAGAAATATTTGTAGCGTTGGCATATAAACTAAAAAAGGTGATTCGATAGAGTTTTTGACAGTATATTATGTGTTACAAAATTATCTTTGATAGAATTATCTATCAAATGATTATTAAATGATTTTTTGAATTAAAAAAAAAAGAATTGCTTTATTTGTTTATGCTATTTTCTATTTTTAATTTTATTTTTTGTAAAAAAGAAAATCAAGTTCTAGATGCTTTTTTGTTTTTATTTTCTAAAAAAGTAAGTTAAAAAAATGAAAAGGGCTTGTTTGAGAACTATTTTTGAATTTTTTTCTTTTTTAGAACAAAAAATATAGAAAATATATTTGATAATTAAAAACTGTTTTATATTTTCTGTTCTTAAGAGCAAAAAATAAAATGCTTTTAGATTAGATTTTCATTTTATTTTTACTTAGCTTTTTAAGAGTCTTTTTAAGAAATAATTATACAAACATTTAGAATGATTAAAAATAAAACATTAGATATAAAAATTATTTTAAAAATATATTAAAAATATTTTTAAAATATATTAAAAATATTTTAGGTTTTCATATAGACTTATGTTCTACAAAAAATAGAAAACTATTATAAAAAAATATTTTTTAAAATTTTTTATGAAAACAATTATCAAATAGACCTGAAAATGCCAACATAGTGTTTTTAAAATTTTCTTTGAAAGTGAAAATCATTTTCTAAAAAGCTGAAAATGAAAATGGAAATAAGATCACATAAAAATAATTTTACTAGACTTTATAATATAAAATGAGAATAAACATTACAAAAAAAAAAAAAAATATTAATATGAATAAAACAATATTATATCACACACACATATATATATTTGAAATCAAATATTATTTTAACATCAATGAATTAATATTTTATTTATTTAGTAGACTATGAAATATTATAACCAATATATTTTCACATGAGAATAATTTTATTGATTAATTATCAGTATGATAGAATATTTTATTAAACTATTTTAAAAATAAAAAATGAACAAATATCATATAATAATATATCACATGTAACAAATGTATATATCATATAAAATTTTAATTATATTTTTAATCATTGTTTACATTAAAACCAAACAAGATTTTATAAAATTTATTTTCTAAAAAGTTTTCACTTGACTTAATCAAACATTTTAAATAAAATAAAAATAAGAAATAAAAAATGTTTTCATAAAATAAAAGTAAAAAATCAAATCAAATCTTTTTGAAATGCTTCCATGCTCTCAATTTCATTTGGATGTTTGACAAACTAATTTCAATACTTGATTTTTTGAAGATTAATTTACTTTTTGTCCCTACCATTTAAAAGATAGAAAGTATCTTATTATCATTTATATGAACCAACCAATAAGATTATTTAGGTGCTATTGAATACAAATATTTTATTTTTGTTATAGAAAATATAAATACTAACTTCAATTATGTTTATAATTTTACAAATATAATTTTCATTTTGTTTTTTATTTTTTAAAAACAAAAAGCAAACTATGTTTGGCTATTATAATATAGTAAGAAGTACTAAAAAAAATATTTTTGGTGACGATCCCTAGTTTGACAAAGAAAATAAGATGATTGTGACTTTTACTTTTTATTTTAAAATTCCTTCGAAAATTGAGAATAAATTTTTTTAGTACTTTTTTCTTTTTGATTTTTGGTATCAAATTTTTTAAAAAAGAAAATATAAATATTGTATCAAACATGATTTAGTACTTTTATCTTTTCAATTTTTGGAATCAATTTTTTTTTTTTAAAAAAAGAAAAAGAAAAAAGGAAGAAAATATAAATATGGTTTCAAACATGATTTTCAAAATTATTTTAACATTTTTAATTTTAAAAATAGAAATTGAAGAACAATAGTGCATGCAATTATTATTAAATAATATGTTGTATAATTATATCCAAAATGATGTGAATTTGGGTATTATCCTTTATATAAGTCAATCTGGAGAATCAAATTGTGTCTTATCTTGAAAAAAAGATATGGTTTAATTTCATATCTCGGGGACGTTCAAGAATTTCGTCAAATTCGGCTGAGAGCCAATTACCATTTATTTTAATTAATAAAAAATATCACATTGAAAAATATATTATTTTAATTAATCATAGATCGTGGCACATAAAATTAGGGTGACTGACTTGATCCAACCCAACCATGGATTTGGGCAATAGTTCAGTTCTCAGGTTAAGCTTGAGTTATGTTTTTCAATCAAATTTCAATTTGTGTTGGACTCGGGCTAAGGTTTGAATAACCTGAAACTAATCATTTAATGTTTTTACAATATTTATAATATATCTTATTCTATATAATAATATTTATTTTTATTTTCTATTTTTTTAAATATCAAATTATAGTATATCATATGTTATTCATTTTTTTTTATAAAAAATATATATAAATTTATGTTTATTCTTTTATTGTCATTTTGAAATTTTATCATATTTATTATTTAAATTTTTATTTAAATATAATAATTTTTTTTAAAAAAAAATATTATAGATAAATTTTGAATTATTTGAATTTAATTCGATCAATTTGAGTCTAACTTGAATAACTCGAACTTAACCGAGTTTAGAAAAATGAGGTTATGTTGGGCTTGGATTAAATATTTCATATTAGAGTTTGGGTTGGACTCGGGTTAGTCATCAACCTAACTAACCCGCCCAAATTGCAACTCTACATAAAACTAAATAATAAATAAATAATTATTCAATTCATGAATAAAATAAATTACAAGCAGTGAAAAACTTGTGTTATTTATTTAGTATTTTTATTAATTTAAAAAATACAACCATTCAAATAGAAGAATGCTAGCATATCAAATAGGCAACCTGTCAAACTTCCAATCTCAATTATTAAACACTTACAATAAAATCTAAGCCATTAAACAATGACACAAATAAGGTGTAGACCCCTCATGTGGCACCCGGGATGGACGACAGCTTCTTGTAGAGGAGCAGGGGGGGACCAACTTCTGGAAACATCAGCTGCATGAAACGTGTGGGGAGCAACTGACCACAACCATAGTGGTGGTTGGGGCTCCAGACATGCTGAGCAAGGAACAGGAGAGCAGGTGCTAGTTTTCCGGATCTGGAAAGGAAAGAAAAGAGAAAGAAGGGAAAGAGGAAAAAAAAGAAAAGAAAAAGGAGAAAAAAGCCAGAGGGAGGCAGGGGTTTTTCTGGTGCTTTCGAGGGTGGCAGAGGAGCAAGAGGAGAGAAAGTCGGACCACCTTCAGCTAGAAAGCTCAGGTATGGCCATCTCCTCAATTCTGATCTTTATTTTTCGCTATTTTTTTTCTCAGTTCGTGCTGCGAATCTATTCTTCTCTGTTATTGGGCTTGTTGATTATGGCTTTGGCACCATTCTTTCCGAACCCCACGCGCGACCACCCCCTGTAACTCTCCGCTCTTTCACCCTCATACCCGACCACATCCCCTCTTCACCTTTCCATCTCATTAACCTTCATAATTCTTTAGTCCCGTGCCCACATCCTCTTGACATCACACCCACGTCTGCGTTATCCATGCACGCATGGCTGCCTAGGTTTTTTTTTTTTTAGCCTCCTCTAAGGTCCCGAATCTATCCAGCCTCTGTAGTGGCAGCGAGGATATAATAAAAAAGGAAGAGATAGAAGGCATGAGAAATAAGAAATGTGGCTCAGCAGCCTTTAACCTATAGCTCCATGGTCCGTGACACGAAGGTTCTCGTCAAGCAAGCGACCTTGAAGGCTGTTCTTGGAGCAGCACTGGGTTATGGGTCTGCACTTTCTGAGCATATTATTTCGAACGCTGTTATGAGGAGTTTTATGAGGACACACAAACCGAGTTCCTGAAGTTTGGGGACATGGTGAACTTTAAAGTGTACAGAAAAGGGTCATGCAGCCATTCCTCAGCATTCAATCGATTCAATATTGGCAGCTTCTAATGTGATTGTGAGCATTATGGGTTTACTTGAGAAAATAGAAGAAAGAAATGGAGTATCTCAGGGCATTAAGCGAATGGTTAGTGTGGGTATGGCAGAGAGGTGCATTGGAGAATGAGCTTGCTTTTTTTTCTTTTCATTTGTTTATTCCTTATAGACTTGCTGTACACGTTTGGTGGCCATTTTTTTTTTTTTATTATTGTTATTACTTCCTTAATTTTCTCCAATTTCTTATGTCAAAGATTTCATTTCTAAAATTTTAATTTCAAGATAATTTTTTTCAAAGCCCCAATATTAATTTAATTTCTCAAAGCTCCAATTTTAATTTAATTTTTCAAAAACTCTTTTTTTAAAAAAAAAAAATAAAATAAAATATATATATATGTATATTTAGTTTTCAACACTTTGACTTCCTAAAATTTAATTATTTTCAAATTTAATTTTCTTTTATTGAAATAAAAATAAAATTCCATCTTTAAATATATATATATTTTTTTTAAAAAAATTGTCATTTTCAAATTTAACTTCCAAATTTAATTTTCAATCTAAAAAGTTCCACTATTCTTTTTTTTTTATTCGTTTAAACATTATTTTTGCTAATTAGTATCATTATTCCATATTTATTTATTTATTTATTTCAATCATTAAAGTTTAATTCTTCAAAACCGGATTTCCAAATTTAACGACTCAAAAATTCCATCATTCACTTTTATTCATTCAAATATCATCTTTGTTATCATTGTTATAAATTCCACGTTTACTTATTTCTTTTTTCTAAAAATTCCAATAATTAGAGTCCAATTATTTAAAGATCCGACTTTCAAACTTAATTTTCAAAATCCCACTATTCACTTTCATCCGTTCAAATATCACTTTCGTCAAAATCCGATTTTCCAATTTAATTTTTAATCTCACAAACCCCATTACTCACTATTCATCCATCCGAATATCATTTTGATTAATTAATAACATTATTCCATATTTGCCCATTTATTTCTCTTAAAAATCTCAATCATTAAAGTCTAATTCTTCAAAATTCCGATTTCTAAATTTAGCTATCTAAAATTCCAAGTGTCCTATCTCCGAACTTAATTTTCAGTTCCTAATGTTCGATTACCGAATTTACCCAGTTACTCATTTGTTATCATCATTATTTTTATTACCATTTTATTTGTTCATTTCTAAAAAGTCCGCCTTCAAATGATCTTAAAGATTCTAATTTTTCAATTAAATTTCAAAAATCTAATTTTCTCCCGAATAGTTTTAATTTCGCTCTGGCTTTCAAACAATCTTTTGCTCCTCTTGACTTTAATAAGCAGGAACGAATTTTCCGTAATTCCGAATAATGGAATTTATGGGATTAATTCATGCAATATAAATCAGGCTTTGGTGGGGGCCCAACATATGTGATTTCCTTATGATTGATTGATTGTTTGTTTGATTTAATTGCCATGCATGATTGATTTTATTCTGCTCTATGACATGCTCGAAACTATTCCTTAATTGTGCACTAACCTCACTTCTTGATAGCGCTTTATGGATCGTTGCCCAGGTATGTACCCATTTTCCTCTGATCGTTGTCTATGCATGTCTCGACTTTTATGTGTGCATGATCATTCAGGATATTCATTGATTTACTCGTCAATTGCCACGTCAACTTCATTTTATTAGTAGAGACCCGACTTTAGGGACTTAAAGGGGTGCTACGGTCTTTATCGTACCTTCCCGATAAGTAACCTGACCCCCGAACCCGATCCGATTTTTTCGCAGACCGTCTTTTCCAAAATAAGGAGTCATACTTAGAGTTTTTCTTTTTTATTTTGTTTACCCTTTTAAAAATAAAACAAAAATAAGTGGCGACTCCGAGTCATTTTTCCTAATCCATAAAATCAATTTTTCAAATAAAAATCGAGCTCGCCATCGAGTGGAAAACGCATGAGCCGAAATGCGGGGTCCACAAAATGGCGACTCCACTGGGGATCGATTAGAGGGTCAAGCTTGAACTTAAGATGAAGCAAACGTGGCGATTGATAAGTCGATCAGTGGGTACCTATTTCTTGATCGCACATTGAGAGTTCCCGATACTATGAGATGCATGCTTGGGTGTTTGTTTTTACTGGGGACATTGACATGTTGATTATGATGCTTGTTTATCTTGATTGAGGACTCCGATTATGGCGATTTTTCCCGTGCTTCATTGTTATTGTTTGTTCGAGACATCGATATGCTGTTTATATTGACTGACCATCTTACCTTGCTTAGCATTGTGACCCTGATTTTTCCATATTTGTTCTGATCACCTCACATGTATAGACTCACCATTGTATATCATTTGATTTGACATGATTGTTTCTCTCGGCTATATATTATCTTGATTATCATGGAGCATGCTATCATTGTCAGATATTCTTCCCGATTAGATTGTGTGTAGATTTGGATGATATATACCTGTTTTGTATGACTGTCTGTTGCATGAATTCTCTCATCCTGTTGTGATTGCATGAGTTGCGTGTCTATGTGAGACACACACTTATCCCCTTATTTCCAAGTCCCTAGTCTCGGTCGACATTGTTTTTCTTGATCTCGTATTTGATATGAGACTTGTTTGCTCTGTTTGCTCTTCGACTGAGCTAGTGATTAGGAGTAGGGTCTAGCGATGGGCTATATCTATGTTTGGGAGCATTCTGGAGGTGGTCGACATATTGATGCTGATTGGAGTCCGAACATTGAAGACCTGTATAGCCCTGAGCTAGGTTTCATGGATATTTGTG
Source organism: Vitis riparia (assembly GCF_004353265.1). Classification (NCBI taxonomy): domain Eukaryota; kingdom Viridiplantae; phylum Streptophyta; class Magnoliopsida; order Vitales; family Vitaceae; genus Vitis; species Vitis riparia. The sequence goes on from NC_048446.1 coordinate 5,545,545, forward strand.
CGACCAATGTGTTTCATCTTCTGCTTTAGCTTCTTAGGGTTTCGGATGCACCCACACCGATCACTGTGCACTCTAGTTGACTATTGAGCGTTGAGAGTTTGAGAGGATTCACCATAGGAAACCCCCTGGGATGTCGAGGTAGTGCATGTGTGGAGGTGATGACCACCTTGCATGGAAGCACCCGTCTCTTCGAAGGCGTGCAGAGGGTTGTGTACCGCCGGAGGGTATGATCGCTTCTACTAGGGATCTTTAAAATCCACCCATATTCATTTAGAGCCACCTTCACCTTGTAGGTTGAGCCGTAGATCCTTCGATTAGGACTCCCTTCCTCACACGTGGGTGCATCTGAGAGCCTTCAGAGCCTCTGTAGTCATAGTTTGGATTTGTTACTCCTTCTTTTTTTAGTCTCCATTTGAGAATGCTCAGAGATCGGTTTGAGTTTGAGTATCAGTCGGATCACCTTTATTGTGTCACCTTGGATTATGTTTTTCACTCGATGGGTTTGTCATGTTTTTCCTTAGGGCTTTCGTTTTTCTTTCTTGACTCGACACATCCTTTCACTTTGTTGACACTTGTTACTCCGGGATATGTTCATCGATCATGATCATCTTGTTTTAGCATTGTACAACTATCACGAGCCCGATACCTCATTCTTTGTTTGATCCTTGATTCAATTTTCGACTCGATGCTCATATTTTCATTACGGAAAGGTGAAAGACACGTTTTCATGTTCACACTTTTTTTCGAGAGAGTCGCCTTGATCACCTTATTATTTTTCTCTTATGAAGCTCGAGTTGAAGGTTGATTCAAGGATATGTGGTTATAGATGGAGTATTGATCTCGTGATAGCGTGTTTTTTTTTTTTTTTTTTCACACCTCTTTTATCTCGAATTATTGATAGGAATTCTCTAGTCACATTTGTAGCCATCTCACAGTGGACACCTTTATGACTCTAGAGTTTTCGTCATGCATCCAGATTTCGGATTGCCATCTCAGGACCATGTGCTTGCATGTTGTATTGTCGTATTTTAGAGTTTTATCTCGTGTCCTTCATCCGTTTTGTTTGCATTGTAGGGAGTCAGTTTAGGAGTCGTTTGAGTCTGGAGTCACATTCTTGGAGGAGAGTTGGAGGACGATTGATCAGAGCAAATTCATATCCGAGTTCAGACAGTTCAGTTGAGATGTCGGACGAGCTAGCTTCCACACTTGCTTCCTTTCAGGAGTTCATGGCCGGAGTCAGTAGACGCTTGGATCAGATAGAGAGTTCTCGCTAGGATCCTCATCCGGCTGGCATGGTCACTGGCGAGACGATTCCTCATGCATCTCAGACAGCACAGACTCGTCCACCTGGGGTTTCACTTGGTACTCCGTTCCATCTGGCAGATCATTATGAGACCATTCCACCACCTACTGTCACAGTGCCACCTCCCATGGTTCCCACTATCAAGGATACTCGATTAGCCGAGCAGGAGGCCAAGGTTGAGAGGCTTGAGTCCATGATGAGACGGATCAGATTGCAGGACGGAGGTTTGACTTGGGATGATAGAGACGGCATACCAACGGCTAGCTTGCCCTCCAAGTTTCGCATGCCAGACATCGAGCGTTACAGTGGGATTGGTTGTCCCAAGATCCACTTGAGATTGTTCAGCACGGTCATGAGGGCACATGGTATCAATGATGCGCAGTTGGTGGCCCTCTTTCCTATGTCACTTAGTGGAGCAGCTCAGAGGTGGTTTGCTTCGGTTGAGCCTTCGAGACTCCGCACCTGGGGGGATGTGGCCCATGAGTTCCTGACTCAGTTTGCTTTTAGTGCCGATATTGACGTATCTAGACGAGAGTTGGAGGCCACCAGGCAGAGGCCAGATGAGTCTATTTCTTCCTTTGTCACTCGTTGGAGGGCAAAGGTGGCTGGTATGATAGACCGGCCTAAGGAGCAGGATCAGATTGATATGGTTCTTCGGAACCTACAGCCGAGGTTCGCGAGACGTCTTGTGGGCGTCCCATTTCAGGACCTCAAGAGTCTGGTTCAGACGGCTTTTAGTGTTGAGGAGGCTATTGCTCGAGGATTATGGATAGATAATGCTATTTCCCCTGACAGTAAGGAGAAGAGGCCGATTGGATCATCTACCAGATCTAGAGAGGTTAGTGCTATTAGCTATCAGTACCAGAGGCCCGCGCATCACTCAGCTTATAGGTCTCTTACAGTCAGAGCTCATTTCTCTCTTCCACAGTATCAGTATCAACTGGATTATGCTCAGGAGCCTTACATTGCTCAGACTAGCATGCAGCCGCGACCACCACATCTGAGAGCCGCTACTCACCCACCGCCTAGACTATATGCACAGAGGCCCGCGAGACAGTTCACTCCGTTGGGCATGACTTTGACTAGAGCTTTTGAGAAGCTCAGGGACGCTGGAGTGATTGTTCCTTTGGCACCGAGGCCTTTGCCCCATCCTATTCCTCCTCATTTCCGTTCACATGAGCACTGCTTATATCATCAGATTCCGGGGCACGATACTGAGCGTTGTTCAGCACTCCATCATACGATACAGGATTTGATCGATTCAGGGGTGGCTGACTTGGCTAGGCCAAGTGTGACCACCAATCCCCTGCCTACACATTCTACATATGCAGTTCCTCTTTCTCCTGGTCATCAGTAGATTGATTTGGATATTGAGGGTACTGATGGCACATGGTGTTCTAGGATCTTCCAGGTTGAGGACTTGGGTCAGTCGGCATGGGTACATCATTTTGCAGCGATTTAGCTCAGAGCACCTTTCATTTTGATTTCTGGTCGTCATCAGAGTCGTTTTGTCGAGTCCAGTTTGGTTCAGAGTCGTTGTTTGTAGTTCATGTTAAGAGTCTAGTCTTTTGTAGTCCTCTATCGCTTCACACATGATGTACTCATTTGGTTTATTTAGTGATATGATCTTTTTACTTTGAGTATGTGTTATTCTCTTTTCTAATGAGTATGTTTTGCATATCTTGCGTTGATGTGTGCTATGCTTTTGATTTGAGACAGATTTTCACTTATACATCATGATCACTTTGGCCTGACCTATCATGGAGGATATTGAGCCTATTGACCTAGGATCAGGAGATCGACCTAGGGAGTTTGAGATTATGACCCATTTCACCTTCTGTTCGGAGCAGTACCATATCTATATTCGTACTTTGACTTTATGGACTTGATGACCTATCCATTTTGAGCTTGACATGACACCATCCCTTGGTACCATCGTATGACTTTACTGCCCTCGTTCGCCTTATCATGCTACAGTACCATCGTCTTTCCTTTCCATCATTTCCTTGATCTGACTAGGTAGTGTCCGAGATGGTTAGACCCGAGGTGAGCTTTACACGATGATAGATGGATCATGATGAGAGAGTGGTTTAACTGTTTGACGATATTGTTGAGATAGAGGGGTTATCATGGAGCATCCAGATTTGAGTCATTGCACATGACTTCAGAGAGTCGGGATGATTAGACATGGTGATTTTATGAGATGATGGTGAGTGGCTTGTGATGATAGAGTGAGTTGATTTTCAGAGTACATTGATGGTTGTCATAGAGCATCAGTGGGAGCTTTCGCACGATTTTAGAGGAGTCGCCATGACTATGCTGGATGGATGTCAATCTTTAGTATTGGCCATGTGAGATTTTGAAAGCACGATGTTTGAGGTTTTGGTCAAAGGATGGGTGGCCATCATTTCATGAGCTTATTTACTTTATCACCCTCACATATAGAGTTACCTGTTGCTAGCCCTTTGAGCCTCACACGAGCACATAACCTTTTCTTTCATCACCTCGTTTACCTATTACACCGGGTTAGGGACCCTATAGTGCTTGCATGCTATGATTGGATACGTCATGATTTCCAGACCTGACATACATATTCAGGACTCATTCCTCACTCTTCATTGTGATATTTTCCTCTTTGACATCATCTCATCACTTTTTCCGACATCACATATCACTACTTGTGATATTCGTTCCGTCTTTTCTCTCATCATTGATTACTCGACATTATCTTGTTTCACATTGAGTGGTGTTTTTTCACACGTCACTGTATGGAGGATTGTCACATTCTTTCCTATCATTCACCCCATGGGCAATGGTTCAGAGATGTTATTTTGAGAGGTTGTCTTGTTGGTGAGGATTCATGTTACATTTGTATGTGGAGAGGGTTTGATCATTTGGGTATGTATTTTCATGGGAGTTCATTCATTATTGGTCAGAGTATGCGCAAAAAAAAAAAAAAAAAAGAAAAAAAGAAAAAAAAAAATAAAGATAAAATAAAAAATGATGATAGCGCATTATTCATCGTATCATTCTTCATTGGGCATGTGTATGGACGTGCCAGGTTGCTTCATTGAGTTCATATGATAGAGAGAGTTCGTATGAGAGCTCCTTTCTGGGATTCATCTTGATGTATATTTTGGGTGAGAGTATGAGTCATCCATTCGATTTTTGTGAGAGGGGCGAGCGACCTTTTCTTTAGTATCTCTGGATCCTTGCTCTATCCATCATTCCATCTATTTCAGATGTGACTATTTTCCATGATTTGATGCAAGTTGACCATCACTCACTTTTCTATCTCTTCGTCTTCTTCTATCTTTATTTTATTCCTCCATTCCACTCTACCTCATTTGATTTCTTTCTTTTCTCATCCTGCTTGATGTTTGACTTGGGTTCAACACCCACACATCATACTTGTTCATTCGATGTGACCATTCATTTATCATCACTTTTCATATGGGGACGCTTAGGTCTGGGACTCATGACGCTTTCTACGCATTGCATCTCATGCACGAGGGGTATGGGGATTATATCATTGGGATCTTTGAGCCTAGTTTCCTTTCATTTTTTTCACCCTATTACCTTGGCCTACGTTACGTCCCGTGTCTGAAGACCACCCTGAGGCCATTACTTCACATTGTGTTTGACGGCTCACACATGGGCAATACTCGAGCTTGGTTGATGATTATTTCTCGGAGCATGATGGATGAGGAGTTGAGATGATGATTTACACTGGGGCATACCTTTCTTATCAGTGATGGATCTTCAGAGGCGGCGTTATCTACACTGGGGCATACCCCGCTCATCGATGACGTTTTCTTTCGGGATGATGCCTTGCACTGAGGCATAGTTAGTTCGCTTCTCCACTTGGATTATGATGTCACTTGGATTATGATGGATTAGCAGATGTTGGATGACCCTACACTGGGGCATAGCCATTTCAGAGAGCGCTTTTATTGGAGATACAGTCACTCTACTTGATGCTCTGCATTGGGACATGTTCCGCTCATTGATAGTTGATTTTTGAGATGACGATTTACTTTGAGGCGTGACCCTCTCATTGGTGACGGACTTTGATTTTTCATTGGAGCATAGTCACTTCAGATGGTTTATACTGGGGCATAGCCAGTTCATTCGTACTCATAGAGCTCGGGGATTTTGATTCATATGGGTTATGTTGAGAGGTTTCCATTTTTAGCACCAGGAGTAGAGATTGATTGATTTGTTGACTCGGATACACTACTTTACATTGGGGCATAGTCGGAATGGAGAGCATTTTTCATTGGAGCATAGCCACCCTATTTGGATCCTTTACACTGGGGCATGTCCATCTTTTGGAGGGAGATCAGATTGGTTCTTGACATTGGAGCATCTGACAAGTGATATGGAGATTATTGGATTGTTTCATATTGTTCTCATTGCACACTGTGGCATAGCCACCTAGTTGGATGTTTCGACATCGAGATTTGACTTTCTGTTTGTGATGGCCGCTTTCGATGGATTATAGAGCTATTGACGCCTTGGGTCTAGTCTTCTCGGCATACTCAGGTGATCTCAGATACTTGCCTACCTTTCATTTCATACTCAGACATTTCACCCTGGATACTTTCACGCTTTCTATCACACCAGAGCCTGATCATCGCCTTCTTTTATCTTACACATCCCACCGTGACATATGACCTCACATTTTTCTCGATTAGGAGGAGATGTAGATCAGTCCTCGATCATCTCGGTTGTGCTTTCATACATCTTTCGGACTTTAGGTTCAACATTTTCCATGATAGTAGGGCCTGACAGATTGTTGACTTATTAGTGACGATGTTTTCACTTTGACAGTTGGCATGTTGAGTATTGTTTTGCTTACTCTTTGCATTTTGAGCACTAATCATTATTGTTGTTATTCATCAGTTAGTTTTGTTTTGTCAGCATGGTGTCGTGACACATGGTCCTATTTGGCACTACCCATCTGAGGTTGGACATTTTCATTACATGATGGATGAGCATATTTGAGAGTCCAGTAGTTTTGAGACATTTGTATATCTCAGTCTGTTCACTGTCACATACTGGGGCATATCCTCATTTCCTAGGATCATCAGACCTTTCATAGGCTTCATTATCTTTCGACCTAGTTGTCGATCCTCATGAGTTGTCATACTGGGGCGTATCCCCTCCTTCCGAATTTGCTTACATCGTTATCCTGGATGTCCTTTGGCTTTGGGCTACTTGATCAGACCACCATCATGTCAGTTTAGTTTTTGGGCCGCACCTATATTGATCGGCCATTTCCTTGTCATATCAGTTTGTGTTTCTGGGACCGCACCTACATCGATCGGTCATTGTCTTGTCAGTTTGTGTTTCTGGGACCACACCTATATCGATCGGTCATTGTCTTGTCAGTTAGAGTCAGGGCCGCACTTATATCGATCGACCATCTTCCTATCAGTTCAGTTCGAGTCGGGACCGCACCTATATCGATCAGTCATTCGTCGTATCAGTCTGAGTCGGGGCCGCACCTATATCGATCGACCATCTTCCTATCAGTTCAGTTCGAGTCGGGACCGCACCTATATCGATCGGTCATTTGTCATGTCAGTCTGAGTCGGGGCCGCACCTATATCGATCGACCATCTTCCTATCAGTTAAGTTCGAGTCGGGACCGCACCTATATCAATCGGTCATTCGTCATGTCAGTCTGAGTCGGGGCCGCACCTATATCGATCGGCCATCTTCCTATCAGTTCAGTTCGAGTCGGGACCGCACCTATATCAATCGGTCATTCGTCATGTCAGTCTGAGTCGGGGCCGCACCTATATCGATCGGTCATCTTCCTATCAGTTCAGTTCGAGTCGGGACCGCACCTATATCAATCGGTCATTCGTCATGTCAGTCTGAGTCGGGGCCGCACCTGTATCGATCGACCATCTTCCTATCAGTTCAGTTCGAGTTGGGACCGCACCTATATCAATCGGTCATTCGTCATGTCAGTTTGAGTCGGGGTCGCACCTATATCGATCGACCATCTTCTTATCAGTTCAGTTCGAGCCGGGACCGCACCTATATCAATCAGTCATTCATCATGTCAGTCTGAGTCGGGGCCGCACCTATATCGATCTACCATCTTCCTATCAGTTCAGTTCGAGTCGATCGACCATCTTCCTATCAGTTCAGTTCGAGTCGGGACCGCACCTATATCAATCGGTCATTCGTCATGTCAGTCTGAGTCGGGGCCGCACCTGTATCGATCAACCATCTTCCTATCAGTTCAGTTCGAGTCGGGACCGCACCTATATCAATCGATCATTATCGTGTCAGTTTGAGTCGGGACCGCACCTATATCGATCGGTTATTATTGTGTCAGTTTGAGTCGGGGCCACACCTATATCGATCAGCCATCTCCTTGTCATATCAGTTTGTGTTTCTGGGACCGCACCTATATCGATCGGTCATTATCGTGTCAGTTTGAGTCGGGGCCGCACCTATATCGATCGGCCATCTCTTTGTTATGACAGTTCAGTTTCTGGGACCGCACCTATATCGATCGGTCATCGTCATGTCAGTCCGAGTCGGGGCCGCACCTATATCAATCGACCATCTCCTTGTCATGTCAGTTTAGTTTCTGGGACCGCACCTATATCGATCGGTCATTGTCTTGTCAGTTAGAGTTCAGGGCCGCACCTATATCGATCGACCATCTCCTTATCATGTCAGTTCAGTTTCTGGGACTGCACCTATATCGATCGGTCATTGTCTTGTCAGTTAGAGTTCGGGGCCGCACCTATATCGATCAGCCATCTCCTTGTCATGTCAGTTTGTGTTTCTGGGACCGCACCTATATTGATCGGTCATTATCGTGTCGGTTTGAGTCGGGGCCGCACCTATATCGATCAGCCATCTCCTTGTCATGTCAGTTTGTGTTTCTAGGACCGCACCTATATTGATCGGTCATTATCGTGTCGGTTTGAGTCGGGGCCGCACCTATATCTATCGGCCATCTCCTTGTCATGACAGTTCAGTTTCTGGGACCGCACCTATATCGATCGGTCATTGTCTTGTCAGTTAGAGTTCGGGGCCGCACCTATATCGATCGGCCATCTCCTTGTCATGTCAGTTTAGTTTCTGGGATCGCACCTATATCGATCGGTCATTGTCTTGTCAGTTAGAGTTCAGGGCCGCACCTATATCGATCGGCCATCTTCTTATCATGTCAGTTCAGTTTCTAGGACCGCGCCTATATCAATCGGTCATTTTCCATGTCAGTTTGTGTTTAGCTTGAGTCGGGACTGCACCCATATCGATCGGTCATTCATCTTATCAGTTCAGTTCAACGTCCAGGGTCTTTGTTCAGTATGATATTCAGAGTCACATCTTCAGTCTTGGCATTCTGAGCCATTGTGCATACTCATCCAGGCATTTTTGGGTCACCATGTATCATCCGTTCTGGGCATTTAGAGTCACTTTCCTCACCTGGCTATTCTGGTACTTATTGCTTGATTGTCATTGCTCTTCTAGACTTCCGCTTCCACTACACATGACACGGTCTTTTGAGATCACGACACGTATTTATGTCATGTTGTTGGGCACCCTACACCTAGCATTCTCATGTATATCACATAAGGAGTCCCCTTTGGACACGTTTTTTTCTATACTTCAGAGTGGTTCGACCGTTACTAATCTTTGACATCGATCTTTGAGTCACTCTCGGAGACGTTTTAGAGGGAGTTTGGGTCCTTAGTGTGGCTTCAGAAGCATTTTGAGATATCATTTTCCCTTAGGGTTAGACCCCTTTTGCTCATCTGTTGGTTTGAGTGAGTTCTTGTCTCGTTAGTGTCCTTTTGGGGGTCTCCTTTGTTCTTCGGTAGAGTTCACTTCATTCCACTCACTATTCACACTTTCTTTTCACTCTAGTGTTCATATTCCTTACACTCATGAACTCTACCGAAGAGAGGCATATTTGTAGACCTCTTATGTGGCACCCGGGATGGACGACAGCTTCTTGTAGAGGAGCAGAGAGGGACCAACTTCTGGAAACATCAGCTGCATGAAACGTGTGGGGAGCAACTGACCACAACCATAGTGGTGGTTGGGGCTCCAGACATGCTGAGCAAGGAACAGGAGAGCAGGTGCTAGTTTTCCGGATCTGGAAAGGAAAGAAAAGAGAAAGAAGGGAAAGAGGAAAAAAAAGAAAAGAAAAAGGAGAAAAAAGCCAGAGGGAGGCAGGGGTTTTCTGGTGCTTTCGAGGGTGGCAGAGGAGCAAGAGGAGAGAAAGTCGGACCACCTTCAGCTAGAAAGCTCAGGTATGGCCATCTCCTCAATTCTGATCTTTATTTTTCGCTATTTTTTTTCTCAGTTCGTGCTGCGAATCTATTCTTCTCTGTTATTGGGCTTGTTGATTATGGCTTTGGCACCATTCTTTCCGAACCCCACGCGCGACCACCCCCTGTAACTCTGCGCTCTTTCACCCTCATACCCGACCACATCACCTCTTCACCTTTCCATCTCATTAACCTTCATAATTCTTTAGTCCCGTGCCCACATCCTCTTGACATCACACCCACGTCTGTGTTATCCATGCACGCATGGCTGCCTAGGTTTTTTTTTTTTAGCCTCCTTTAAGGTCCCGAATCTATCCAGCCTCTGTAGTGGCAGCGAGGATATAATAAAAAAGGAAGAGATAGAAGGCACGAGAAATAAGAAATGTGGCTCAGCAGCCTTTAACCTACAGCTCCATGGTCCGTGACACGAAGGTTCTCGTCAAGCAAGCGACCTTGAAGGCTGTTCTTGGAGCAGCACTGGGTTATGGGTCTGCACTTTCTGAGCATATTATTTCGAACGCTGTTATGAGGAGTTTTATGAGGACACACAAACCGAGTTCCTGAAGTTTGGGGACATGGTGAACTTTAAAGTGTATAGAAAAGGGTCATGCAGCCATTCCTCAACATTCAATCGATTCAATATTGGCAGCTTCTAATGTGATTGTGAGCATTATGGGTTTACTTGAGAAAACAGAAGAAAGAAATGGAGTATCTCAGGGCATTAAGCGAATGGTTAGTGTGGGTATGGCAGAGAGGTGCATTGGAGAATGAGCTTGCTTTTTTTTCTTTTCATTTGTTTATTCCTTATAGACTTGTTGTACACGTTTGGTGGCCATTTCTTTTTTTTTTTTTTTTTTTTTATTATTATTATTATTGTTATTACTTCCTTAGTTTTCTCCAATTTCTTATGTCAAAGATTTCATTTCTAAAATTTTAATTTCAAGATAATTTTTTCAAAGCCCCAATATTAATTTAATTTCTCAAAGCTCCAATTTTAATTTAATTTTTCAAAAACTCTTTTTTTTTAAAAAAAATAAAATAATATATATATATATATGTATATTTAGTTTTCAACACTTTGACTTCCTAAAATTTAATTGTTTTCAAATTTAATTTTCTTTTATTGAAATAAAAATAAAATTCCGTCTTTAAATATATTTTTTTTTAAAAAAAATTGTCATTTTCAAATTTAACTTCCAAATTTAATTTTCAATCTAAAAAGTTCCACTATTCTTTTTTTTATTCGTTTAAACATTATTTTTGCTAATTAGTATCATTATTCCATATTTATTTATTTATTTATTTCAATCATTAAAGTTTAATTCTTCAAAACCAGATTTCCAAATTTAACGACTCAAAAATTCCATCATTCACTTTTATTCATTCAAATATCATCTTTGTTATCATTGTTATAAATTCCACGTTTACTTATTTCTTTTTTCTAAAAATTCCAATAATTAGAGTCCAATTATTCAAAGATCCGACTTTCAAACTTAATTTTCAAAATCCCACTATTCACTTTCATCCGTTCAAATATCACTTTCGTCAAAATTTGATTTTCCAATTTAATTTTTAATCTCACAAACCCCATTACTCACTATTCATCCGTCCGAATATCATTTTGATTAATTAATAACATTATTCCATATTTGCCCATTTATTTCTCTTAAAAATCTCAATCATTAAAGTCTAATTCTTCAAAATTCCGATTTCTAAATTTAGCTATCTAAAATTCCAAGTATCCTATCTCTGAACTTAATTTTCAGTTCCTAATGTTCGATTACCGTATTTACCCAGTTACTCATTTGTTATCATCATTATTTTTATTACCATTTTATTTGTTCATTTCTAAAAAGTCCGCCTTCAAATGATCTTCAAGATTCTAATTTTTCAATTAAATTTCAAAAATCTAATTTTCTCCCGAATAGTTTTAATTCCGCTCTGGCTTTCAAACAATCTTCTGCTCCTCTTGACTTTAATAAGCAGGAACGAATTTTCCGTAATTCCGAATAATGGAATTTATGGGATTAATTCATGCAATATAAATCAGGCTTTGGTGGGGGCCCAACATATGTGATTTCCTTATGATTGATTGATTGTTTGTTTGATTTAATTGCCATGCATGATTGATTTTATTCTGCTCTATGACATGCTCGAAACTATTCCTTAATTGTGCACTAACCTCACTTCTTGATAGCGCTTTATGGATCGTTGCCCAGGTATGTACCCATTTTCCTCTGATCGTTGTCTATGCATGTCTCGACTTTTATGTGTGCATGATCATTCAGGATATTCATTGATTTACTTGTCAATTGCCACGTCAACTTCATTTTATTAGTAGAGACTCGACTTTAGGGACTTAAAGGGGTGCTACGGTCTTTATCGTACCTTCCCGATAAGTAACCTGACCCCCAAACCCGATCCGATTTTTCGCAGACCGTCTTTTCCAAAATAAGGAGTCACACTTAGGGTTTTTCTTTTTTATTTTGTTTACCCTTTTAAAAATAAAACAAAAATAAGTGGCGACTCCAAGTCATTTTTCCTAATCCATAAAATCAATTTTTCAAATAAAAATCGAGCTCGCCATCGAGTGGAAAACGCATGAGCTGAAATGCGGGGTCCACAAAGGACCAAGTACAAAAAACCGAGATCATAATATAAAAGATGAGACCAAAGTATGAACTAATGAAACATACTTGAATACCTAGCAAAAAATAATCTAAAATGTATAAATGTGATTATCGTCTATTTGGATAGTTAATAAAACATAATATATATCAATAATTATTAAATTTAGAAATAAATTCAAAGCACGAAATTCGAGATATGATTGAGTTGTTGAAACTAAAAAGAGGAATAAAAAAGAAAATTTTATGTTGTGTCTGGAGACTTTTTTAAAAATAATAACTGAGAACAAATTTTAGAAACAATTCTCAATTATTTTAAGTAACAAAATTATGTTTAAGAATTCAAAGATAAAAAATAGATTTTTCAAGTTATATAATAGCTTACAAAGTATTCCTTATATTTCAAATTATTACCTAAACAGTTTATCAAAAACAATTGAAAACATTGTAATTTTGTTCTTAATTACCAAACGTGTTTTAGAAAATTATTTTGTATTCTAGATAACTATTTTTAAGAATATTTTCCAAACAAAAAAGGGAGTATTTTAATCACTTTTTTGAAATGATAGTAGTTAAAATTTTAATTCATTTTTACTTTGATGGTATCTTAGGGTCTGTTTAGTTCTTGTTTTCGAGAATAGATTTTTATTCTCTCGAAAAGAAAAGAAAAAAACAACCAATAATTGTTTTTTTATTATTTTTATTCTTAAGAATAGTATAGAGAAAACATCTTTTTAGTTGTTTTCACTTGTTTTTTAAGAGTTATTTTTAAAAATAATTATATAAACATGTACAATAATTAAAAATAGAACACATAAAAATAATTTTAAAAACATATTTAAAAATATTAAAAATATATTAAAAATATTTTAAGTTTCCAAATAAAATTTAATTTTACAAAACATTAGAAAATAGAATTGTTTTTTAAAAATATATACCAAATAGGCCTTTAATTCACTTCCATTCTTATTTATATATTTTAAATACATTTAAAGTTTATTATATCATATATATATATATATATATATATATATATATATATATATATTTGAAAGCAAACTATTTTAAAGATTAAAGACAATGTTTGATTCCAAAAAATATATTAAAATTTAAATTATTTAATATTTACATAGGACAGTTAAATAAGTAGAAAAAATTTAAAGTAGTATATAAAAATAATTTATTGACTTTAAATTTATTTATTTTTTATTATTTTATTATTTTTTATTTATTTCCTTCCAACTTTCTAACAAGTAACAACCAAACATAGTCAAGGGATATAAAAATAGTATAAAGAGAAAAAGCATAGCTTATTTCCAAAAAAGGCGTGTGAGTTTAAGCTAACGAGACGTTATGGGTCTTTAAATCGAAAACAACGCTACTGCTAATTTATTATCCAATAAATACATGATATAAAAGTTTAAACGATCAAAATCTTTTTAAGAAAATTTATAAACTAACTAGTCATTGCGGGCTCATTAAATTCAACCGACTTATAGTAATTAATAATTATGATCTAATGGATGATAAAAACGAATTTAATTCTAAAATTCTTTAAAACATAGGATTATACATAGATGTATGCTATTTCGCTGGGTTTATTTATTTATTTATTTTTTTTTTAAATCAACATCAATTAATATTATTGTTTTATACCTCTTTTCTTCTTTCTCCTTTTAATTAAATGAACTAATTACTTTTCGTTAATTTTTTTAATAAAAAAATATCTATAATTTATTATCCAATAAATACATGATATAATTTTTTTTAATTAAATGAACTAATTAAATCAACATCAATTTTTGTTCTTATTTAAAGTAATATTTATCTTCAACAAGTGTGTTGCAATTTCATGTCCTGTGAAATTAAGTGAGAAAACAAGTAATGGGAAGGTTAAATTTATTTAATAAAGATAATTGGTTGAGTCGGTTCACCAATGCCTTGATCGGTTCATCATTTCTGGCCAAAAAACCTATTTTTTTCGGTCTCTTTGCTTTTAACACTTACGCAAGGTGTTTACGTAAATTAATATATGAATTTTGAAATGATTTGTTTAAGGTTCATTTGATAAAACTTGGGTTTAGATGGAAATGTTACTTTAATGCATAAACTGAGTTTTTAAAGATGCATGAAAAGATATGAAAATCCTAAGTGCACCCATGCATTCATCTTACATATGTTTTCTATAATTAAAGGTCTTCCCATTATTTTGATCGGGCATCCATTGAGTCATTTGATGAATTTTCAAATTAACACTTAAAATTCTTTATAATTCAAACCAATTAGTAACTTAACCATGATTTATTATCATTAAAATGCGATTAGGAGAACCCTTGGACTAACATCTTATTTAGTAAGTTTTTAAAAAGTTTTAAACTATGCTTGGAGACTGTTTTCTAAACTCGATAATGATTAAAAATAAAATAATATAGATATTTTTTTTTAAAGAAATATCGGAAGAAAAAAAATATTTAGAGTTTCCAAATATATTTTTGTTTTAGAAAAGATTACTCTCCTTTAATCCCTTGTTTGGTAAGTTTTTTTAAAAAAGAAAAGTTTTAGATAATGATTAAAAATAAAATAATATAGATAAAAATTATTTTCAAGAAATATTTGAAGACACAAAAAAACAAGTTCAGAATATTCAGAGTTTTCAAATATGTTTTTGTTCTAGAAAAGATTACTTTCCTTTAATCCCTTGTTTGGTAAGGTTTTGAGAAAAAAAAAAGAAGTTTTAGAGTATGCTTGGAAACTATTTTCTAAATTAAATAATGATTAAAAATAAAGTAATATAGATAAAAATTATTTTTAAGAAATATTTGAAGACACAAAAAACAAGTTCAGAATATTAAGAGTTTCCAAATATATTTTTGTTTTAGAAAAAATTACTCTCCTTTAATCCTTTATTTAGTAAGCTTTGAAAAGTTTTAGAGCATGTTTGGAGACTGTTTTCCAAACTAGATAATGATTAAAAATAAAATAATTAGATAAATTTCTTTTAAAAGAAATATCTAAAGACACAAAAAGCAAATTCAGAATATTTAGAGTTTCCAAATATATTTTTCTTTTAGAAAAAGATTATTCTCCTTTAATCCCTTGTTTGGTAATTTTTAAAAAACAAAAATGTTTTAGCATATGTTTGGAAAGTTAATATAGATAAAAATTATTTTTAAGAAATATCTGAAGATACAAAAAGCAACTTCAGAATATTCAAGGTTTTCAAATATATTTTTGTTTTAAAAAAGATTAATCTCCTTTAATCCCTTGTTTGGAATGTAGGAAAAAAAAAAAGAAAAAGCTTTTTGAAAATTGTTTTCTAAACTAGTTAATGATTAAAAATAAAGTAATATAGATAAAAAAATTAATTTTTAAAAATTTCTGAAGACACAAAAAGCAAGTTTAGAATATTTAAGATTAATCTTCTTTCATCCTTTGTTTGGTAAGTTTTTGAAACAAAAAGAAGTTTCTAAAGTATTGTTGGAAATGGTTTTCTAAACTAGATAATGATTTAAAATAAGATAATATAGATAAAAATTATTTTTAAGAAATATTTTAAGACAAAAAATAAGTTCACAATATTTAGTGTTTCCAAATATATATATATTTTTTAGAAAAGATTAATCTCCTTTTATCCCTTGTTTGGTAAGTTTTTGAAAAGAAAAGTTTGTAGAGTATGTTTGGAAATTGTTTTGTAAACTAGATTATGATCAAAAGTAATGTAATATAGATAAAAATTAATTTTAAGATATATTTGAAGACACAAAAAAACAAGTTCATAATATTTAAATTTTCCAAATATATTTTTGTTTTAGAAAAGATTAATCTCCTTTAATCCCTTTTTGGTAAGTTTTTTTTTTTTTTTTTAAAGTTTTCTAGAGTATCTTTGGAAATTGTTTTCTAAACTAGATAATGAATAAAAATAAAATAATATAGATGAAAATTATTTTTAAGATATATTTGAAGACAAAAAAAAAAACAAGTTTAGAGTATTCAAAGTTTCCAAATATATTTTTGTTTTAGAAAATATTACTCTCCTTTAATCCCTTATTTAGTAAGTTTTTGAAAACAAGAAAAGTTTTAAGAAAAGTTTTGGAGTATGCTTGGAATTGTATTCAAAACTAGATAATAATTAAAAATAAAATAATATAGAAAATGTTTTTTTTTTTTCAAGAAATATCTAACGACACAAAAAGCAAGTTTAGGATATTTAGAGTTTCCAAACATATTTTTGTTTTAGAAAAGATTACTCTCCTTTAATCCCTTATTTGATAAGTTTTTGAAAAAAATAAAAGTTTTAGAGTATGTTTGGAAACTATTTTCTAAACTAGATAATGATTAAAAATAAAATAATATAGATAAAAATTATTTTTAAAAAATATTTGAAGATATAAAAAAACCAGTTCAAAATATTCATTCTATGCTTTTATTTGTTAATAATTTTCCTTAAACACCAGTTTTTGAATTGTTTAATACCACAAAATGAATTAATTATCTACATATTTGCTCTTTTTTTTAATAGAAAATAATAATAAATTAATAATTAATAAAAAATTCTTACAGGTAATTTATGTTAAAAAGGTAATGATTTTTTTTTCTAAATTGAGTCACTATTTTATATTTAATTTTTTTTAAAGATAACTTTTAAAGATATTAAAAATTTACCTGACAATAATTTTAGGAAACACTTATAATATTTTTAACACTTGAAAATTTGTATTATTTAAATGTTAAAAAGGTAAATTTTCAAAAATTAAAAATATTAAAAATATTAGACACAATCATATATCATAATCTTTGTGGAAAAACTTTCCATTTAAAATAACATCTATTTTCATGTTATTTTTTAAGTAAATTTTTTCTATAATATTAATTAATTTAAAAATGGTAATTATAATCCCATCCTAAGAAAAATATTTGGATCATGAAATCCGAATTTTACCCCTAAGTCCATGCTGATCAAACCTCACTTTAATTATTAACATACCTATTATTATTATTATTTTCTGATAAGCGATCGTACGGCTTGTTTGATGGTAATAATAACTTAAATTTTATTTTAGGCAAGTATATTTGCGTGGTCTTATGTAAATTCCCTTTTCCTTCTCGCTTTCTTTTTCTTTTCTTGTTCCCATTTTTTTCCTAGTGATTTCATGGTTTCTAAAAACGTTTCAAGCGAGGTAACAGATGAAGATATTTCAACGCAGATTTCGAGGTGAGTAGAAAAGATTTTCTCGGAGTTTCCAAAACGAGATTAGAAACTATGGAGACATTCTCCATTCTCCCACAGTATATAAAGAGGGGAGATGTTGTGGTTTTGTAGACAGAAAGAGAAGAAGAAACAAACAAGAGATCAGAGGAGAGCGGAGATGGAGAAGGAGAACCAAAGTGGCAGCCATGGAAAGGGGTATTTGAAGCTTTTTGGGGTGGAAATCAGAACAAATGTCAGTGATGACGAAGAAAGTATGAAGAAGAGAATAAGCATGGGGGGTTTGGAATTGTCCATTAGCCTAAATAATGAGAATGATGATAATGTTGGGTATCTCTCAGACAGCCTGCTTCAGTCCAGCACCCCCGAAACTGCTCATCATCGTAAGAAGAAAGGTATCATCTCTCACTTTTACCTTCTTTTCAAGAAAATCTTTGTTGATTTTTTATTTTATTTTATTTTTAACCAACGATTCTTAATATGGGTTTTTTTTTTTTGTCAGTGACTCAATGGTCTAGAGAAGAACATCAAAATTTTTTGGTGGGATTGAAAGAGAAGGGAAAAGGCAACTGGAAAGAAATAGCTACCAAGTTTGTGAAAACCAGGACTACGAGCCAAGTCGCCAGCCATGCACAGAAGTATTATCTTCGACGGAGGGGGCGCCATGAAAGGAGGCGTAGACCAAGCGTCTTCGACATGCCTTTCGAACCTGTAACTCCATGCATACTCTTCCTTATTTGTTTTTTTTTTTCTTTTGGGATAATTGTGTGACCAGAAGAAGTAAATATTGATTTACACAGGCTTCTCCTTCTCAAGCTTCTGCGTCTTCTTCATCTTCACCATGTCCACAACAGGATTCTACCTCGCGTGGATTGCCAGTGAAGAGTAACGTTGAAAACAACTATCCCCGTAATTTTCACGGTGTTCCATATATGGTAAGAGGAAACTGCTTGGTATATAATTAACATTGAAACAACCTTCAATCCAAGGGTCTTTAACCCACCTTCTGTTTACAGGTGAGAGTACTTCCCCAAAACACGGTGGGTTCACAGAGCTTTGTAGCAGATAGATTTACTCCAGCAGTGTCGTACGTGCCCATGGTGATTCTCCCCGGTCCACCCTTGGCCTACTTAAGAGCTACCCACAGAAAATTTGCTGCTGCTGCGACTGCTATTAATTCACGCCCGAGGCAATGATGCTAGTTTAGATTTCTGCAGATTTAGATTGTATTTGCTACAGTAAAATTACAAGAATATTTGAGCAAATTCATAGAATCAATAAATCAAATTTACCATTTTTTTTGGGTGATTTTTATATTTCGAAATGATAACAATACATATTGTATTCATTTATAGAAGGATAATTACTTAACTATATGTTTGTATCACCAGAAAACCAGTAGAGTTTTGTTTGACTTACTTCAAATGCAATTTAAAAACATTCTTTTCAATTGGGTATGGCTTGTTCTATTCCTCGGGCTAATCATTGACCTATTAGTTAACTATGGCTACGAATGTTAAGGGCATGATATGCATATTGAGCTCCAATCTTGTAAGCTTACGCTTTTAAAAAAAATTGGTTATTCAACAAAATACATGTAAGTTATCATTGCAAACCAAAGATTATATTAGGGCGAGAGATGAACAAAAATCCAGAACCATGTGCTCCAAGCCATTCACAAATTTGATATGAGTCATAAGATTTTGAAATTATTAACAGATTATTGACTTGAACCTTGATAATAACTGATTAGGAAAAAAAATATCTAGGCATCTATTCTTTAATCCTATGTGTTTCAATGAAGCTCTTTCCCTCACCATCATCATTAGCAGAAGGAAAATTCAGAAAATCTCTAAAGCTGCTAACCCTTGGGATGCTCTTCATCTACAAGCTCTTTGGCAGTCTCCATCTTTTCATCCATGCTCAAACTGTGGAAGCTACCAATTGAGATTCTGGTCCTCTCACAATTAAGGGGTAGCCATATGTACCACACCCTTGTACAAGCCATTGCTTGGTACCTCAAGATGGTCTCTCCTATGTGGACTAGTAGGGCAAAGGATTCAATAATTTCTTTTACTAAATTTCAAGATTTTTTCAATTAACTAAATATGGATTAGTTGAAAGTGATATTTTATTTAAAAATTATCTACCATATGGTAGATGAAGACCGTATAGTTACTAAAATCTCAAGTAAAATATATAAACGATAAATTAGATTTTGATTTTTATTATTTATAATTTAAAACATTTATCCTATTAAACCATCTCTTCCCTTATAGTTTAAATTAAAGATAAAATTTCTTAATATGAACAATTAGTATTAAAAATTAAATAATATATAATTTAATATAATTATATAGTTTAATTGTAAATGAGTTGTTATTTAGTTAAATTTTAATATAGACACACACCACCATGTCTATTATTTCACTTAATTTTCCTCTTCTATGTAAAGATTAAATAATTTAAAAATATATAATTTTTTTACTAATATGAATTATATTTAAATTTCTTTCATATTTTCATAGTAAAAGACTGAGAAAATAATTTTTCTTTATATTTTATTTTTCTTAATACTTTTTCAAGAGTCAAACATAAACTAAAATTTTGATATCATATATAATAAGATTAATGTAGAGGTGGGCTTTTTGGATGGTATTATGGTACACAAAGTACCATTAACTAACTTTTTAGTTCTTTTGCCTTCTTAGTTCTTGCATAATGGTATGGATGAAGTAGCTTTACATGTTAAAGCTTCTCTATGATAAAATAATTGCGGTGTTGGAGTGATGAGTCACTACTATAACACTAAACTTGTCTAAATCAATTGCAGGTTTCTAATACCACTCAAAGTTGTAGTATCGTCGGAAAAAAGTCACATGAATTCAATAAGCTTGTTTGCTATATTTTATTTAGATAATAAACTTGGGATTATGCACCTATTTACTAGTGTTGACATAACTCTATTGAGTGGCTCGGTTGGATAAAGAAGTGAGCTTTTTTGTTCCATTTGTTGGTAATATTCTATTCACATATGAATTCAATTGTAAATCAAGGTTATAGTTTCTTGTATTTTTTGCATTTGTGTAAACAATTATTTGTTAGTTATTATTTCATTATCTATTTAATTTATTTTTGGTATATTTTATAGAGACATAAATTAAGATGCTAATAGTATGATACTCAACTATTTACCCATTTTGATGATCTAAGTCTTGTTATTGGTAAAGACTATTCTAATGGAAAAGGATCCATTTTAGCTGTTGATATTTTGGAGAAGTTAGATCAATTAATGACATTGGAGTTGATAACTTAGAAGTCGATACCTCCTATGGGTACCTAAGTAATGAGCCGCCCGAATGAGCTCATTCGAATGAATTATTCAAGCATCATAACACTTATCCAAAGAGTTATCCATTTGAACAGTCAGGAAGCATGAATAAGGCAGTTATGCATTTCCCGTGGGATAGCAGCCATTACATGCAATGAATGAGCGACCATTACAAATAGTCAATGATTCGATCATTACCCATTAAAGCCATAATAAAGGCCAACCATGAAGGCAAAAGCAATGTTACATACTTCCCATTGTAAAAACCAAAAAATAGCTATAAGGAAAGGTACACAATCCAATACTTATAGAAACTTTGCCAAAAATTCTCCCCAAGCTAACTTAGTCATTGAGAGGTTCGCCTATACAAAGATCTAGACATTTTTTTTTGCAAGTCTGTCTAGCATAGGTGCGAGGAAATTAAGCTACCTAAAGGGAGAATTGTTGTCTTCAATCTAACAATTGGTTCTGTCTATGGGAACTCGAACAAAAGTTATTATTGTAAAAACTAAGAAATGTCAAACATGCCCTCTAGAACGGGTGTCAATACTCTATTTGTGACTCAACTTGCTATAATTAATGAAATATTCAACATCTTTTAGGCAAAGATGGAGAAAAGGCATGGGGAGTACGAGAAATGCATACAATCCTTGCTTTAGCATGCTATTCAACTAAGGCGTGAGAATGAGGAATTAAGGGTGCAAGTAGATATGAGGCAACACAAACAAGAGAAGTCACTCCACTAATAGGACAATTCCAAGGCCATCTTGGAGTAAGTCAATGGGAGTCCCACCTTGTAATAGAGAACCTTCGCTTTAGGAAGATAATGAATTATCAGCTAGTGGCTCCCCTCCATTACCTGTGTACAAAGGTCTCAAATGAAGCGATCGATTAGTAGAAACCAGTCAAACAAAGCCATAAGTACCACTAGAGAAAAGTACTCTCGAGAACCTGCATGGGGTCTCCATATGACCACCATCCCAGGGGGTTTGGTCCAATGTCCCCCTTGGCAAGGGCCATCAAAATATGCTAAATGTGAGATCTGATTAGGTGTTGAGGGACATGACCCAAAAAGCGCCTTTAGGGACAGTGAGCAACCGCCTAGATGACATGCTATCCATTTTGTTTGGTGCACACATAATCAATTATGAGCCTCTCAGGGGATTTATGGTCCTGAAGTTCACTATGTACGATAAGAGTGGCGACACATTTGAGCATCTAATGCACTACAGATAGGTGATGACCCTCGATGTTGGGAATGACATACTATTGTGCAAGGTTTTGCCAACTAGTTTGCACAACCAGGCGCTGTCATGGTTTCACTGCATACTCTTAGTTGGCAAAGAGCTTTCACCATGTAAAATTGACTAAAGCCAATTGAACTCTTTGGCCAATTAAAGGACGACTTATTTATAGGACCATAAGTCTTGACGAGGATTCCTAACATATATTACCAAATCATAATCCGTGTGGAATAAGGATTCATAAAATATACCAAACTCTTAATTGAATAAAAAAACCAACACTTCATTGCTAGCTTCATCCAATCAATGAAAATGAGAAATAGAGTGGTTGGTGAATTAGTGAAATTTCCAGATCTTAGTATGTAGGTTGGACATATTAAAATTAAGTTAAATTATAATGAATAACTTGTTAAAAGTCAAACTTTTATTCAATTTAGACGAAGGTATAAGGTTAAATGGGTAAAACAACCTCTTTATACCCCATGAATTTCCATGTTGCATTGTTGTTAGTTCTATTTAGGTTAGGGTTGATAGAAACTTTAGGTTTCATCCATTTCCTTGGAATTTTGATTGTTTTGTTAGTTTAATTTTAGTGGATATTCTAGTTGTAGATTTTATTGGAAATGATACTTCAATTAAAAATTAGAATGAAATTTATGTTCTTTGTTTTCTCTTTTTCAAATAGGAAATTTTTAGCTTTGAGAATTTGAGTGTTCTAACTTCTATAGTTTCTTAGGCATTGATAAATTATTAAAAATTTTGAGAAAAAGAATAATTAAATATATCGGCACAAAAATTACGTGTTCAAATCTTTAACATTTAATACAAAAAAAAAATACATGGTTTAGAATGATTAGTTGTTATAAGTGACTCATAAACTTCTTCCACTTGTTATCTGAAATGGTTAGTTAGTTTTTTTTTCTTTTGTTATTTTCTCTTGTAACCTGAACTATATATATATATATATATATATATATATATATATATATATATATATATATATATGCAAAAGAGAACGAGAGCAAGTAGATGAGCTTTGATTTTTCAAAGAGTGCATTTCTTGTGTGTAATTTTGAGACAACATTTTTTCATTTCTGTATAAAGAGAGAAAGTGTTTGGAAAATCAGATTGAAAATATAGATTGAAATGCAATAAATTTTTAGCTTGATAAGGAAAAGTTTTCTTGAACAAGATCTACCAAAAAAAGACTGATTTGGAAGACCATAAATTGCAACCAATGTGTATGGAATTGTAAGCTCGAACTAACTTTCACATGGATTGCCAATAATCAATAGGCCAATTTTACTCCATAATCATTTCCTCCATGTATGGTAATTAACTAAGTCTTATAGATTTGTTCTTGGAATGTACATTTTGAGAAAATAAAGGCTAAACTTAAATGAGAAAAACACCCAAGAGGGAGGTGAATTGGGTTTTTAAAAATTCTTTTTTAAATGCAAAAAATTTAAGCTCAAGAGAAATAAATATAAAGAGATAGAGTTAGAGAAATTAAACTCAGATTTTATAGTGGTTTGACACTTTCTTGCCTACGTCCACTCTCCTCAAGCTCCTAACCGAGTGAGGGTTCCACTAACTTAAAGCTTCAACTAAGCTTCTAATCACCTTTACACTTGGATTCCGGCTATAATGGGCTCTTACACAATCTTTTCAAGTTTCAACTCACTTGAAGACTTTAACACTCAACTAACAAGAATAAATCTCTCAACCTAGCTCAATAATAGCTCAAATACAACTTAAGGGTAGGATGAATCACAAAGGTGCACTAAAGGATATGCAAATGAAGATTTAATGCACCAAAAAAGGAAGGAGAGCTTTTAAGGCAATAACAAGTGGGTAGACAAATAAATGCAGATGTTTTCTTACTCATAAATGAAGTAGAGCTCTCTATTTATAGGTTTCTAACCTTGGGAGCCAAGAAAATAAAAAAACAACCTCAACTGATCGAACTAAGGGTCGATTGATTCACTAATTATTGGAGCATTTATTAATGCATGGTAGGTGATTGTTACCTTCGACTGGACCTCGACCGGGAAGGAATTACCTCAACCAGGAAGAGAAGGCTATTGTAAAGAGAGAGTTTTTTTTTGCACTCCTCGATCGGACCTCAACCGGGAAAAGGGAACCAGTCGACCGGTACCCTAGTCGATTGAGCCGGTTGGCCAGTGCCTCGACTGGTTCACCATTTTTGGCCTGAAAACCTATATTTTTTTTTGTCTTTTCTCTTCTAACACTTAGGCAAGGTCTTTAGGTAAAGTTATATGCCAATTTTGAAACATTTTGCCTAAGGTTCTGTGGACCCGCATTTTTCACATGCGTCCCCACTCGATCGGTGAGACTCGCTTTTTTATTTGTGAAAGATTAATTTTAGAAAAGTTGGAGCCGCCACTTATTTTATTTTTATTTTAAATGGAAAATAAAACAAGAAAGAAAAACCCTAAAATGTGACTCCATAATTTTTGGAAAAAGCATGTCTTTGAAAAACCCGAGTCTAGGTCCGGGGATCAGGTTATTTATTGGGAAGGTACCTCTAGGAGGTAGCACCCCTCTAAGCCCTAAAGAGGTCTCTACTGACTAAATTGAGGGAAGTGTGGCAATTAATTGATTAATTGAGGATACCTGGGTTGACTAAGGTGATTACAAAAAAATGACATATCTAACAAGAAAATCTAATTATAAGATAGAGTCGAAGTGCGTACCTGAACGGCTTCTCAAGCGCCATCATAAAACATAAAAGTTAGTGTAGAAATATATCACACAACATGTGTTTTATCCAAGATAATAAAACAAGCATCAAATATTCATCAAGGCAATCAAGCATGTCATCAAGCAAGTGCATGGTACACAAAGACATGGATATTCATGGAATTTCGAAAGTGGGGAGATGGAGAGCGTACCTGGATAGCAAGCTAATACTCCTCTATGGGAAACAAAGTTAGCTCAATAACTAATTCAAAATAATCTCATATATAACACAAAGAGGGAGCACAATCAATCAATTATCAAACAGACACTATCGAAGAGAATATCATGAATGTTGGGCCCCCCTCCAATGCCCTAATTGATTTTGCATGAGTTGATTCCATAAATTCCATGACTTGGAATTATGGAGTTTTGTTCATGCTTGTGTAAAATCAAGAAGATCAAGAAAATGGTTGAAAGTCAAAGAAAATAGTGAAAGTGCATGCCGAGAGGAAAAATGGCAGCAAGGGATTATTAAAGATGGATTTTTTAATGCTGAGAATATTTAGTTGAAAAATGATTCAAAAATTCAATTTAAAAACAATAAATTTCCAATCAAAGAAGTAAATAGAGGAGGAAGTGGAACGTTGGCCGGATAGAATTCCGGATGTGAGATATCCGGAGAGGGTGGAACGTTGGCCGAACATTCTGGATGTGAGATATCCGAAAAAGGTGGAATGACAGCGGAACAGAATTCCGGATGTGAGACATCCGGATGAGATGGAATGGCGGCGGGACAGAATTCCGGATGTGAGACATCCGGATGAGATGGAATGGCGGCGGGATAGAATTCCGGATGTGAGACATCCGAATGAGATGGAATGGCGGCTGGACAGAATTTCGGATGTGAGACATCCTGATGAGATGGAATGGCAGCGGGACAAAATTCCGGATGTGAGATATCCGGAGGAGGTGGAATGGCGGCGAGACAGAATTCCGGATATGAGACATCCGGATAAGGCGGAATAGAAGATGTTGATTAGTAAGCATAAATAACCCCACTTCAAGTATTAATCCATGGGTTAAGAGCGGAGGGAACTATGTAGAATAGATTTAAACGAAAAAAACTGAAGAGCGTGATAACATTCAAGCATGGAGTTCTATATTTCCAAAAACATAAATGACACATAAAATAATCAAAATTGAAACAAGGTGGAGTAGTAAACGACTAATCCCAGCAGAACAACTTGTGGCCCTTTTCGTCCACACCAAACGACAAGACATTGAATATTTTTAAATGACCAAAATAGAGAAATCAAATATGGGTCAGAACACCCATAGTAACCAGAAGCATACCTGGACAAAGTCGGCTGCAATTGCTCATCTTCCACCATCGTGCGCTTTTCTGCCCTTGACAATAAAAGAATCCCTCCTAAAAAAAATTCCTCCCTTACGTATATATATCAACATTCCCCAAAGAACCCTCCCAAATCCGCTAGAGGAAAATCTCCTCATTTCTTCCTTTTTTAAATCTACTTTCCTTTCTTATTTTCTTCCCCTTTTCTAACTGATTTCCCCATAGAAATAATATATGTGCTATCCTTCTAGAAAACAAAAACTCATTTTTTTCAAAATTCTGTTGATTCTCCTTCCAAATAGATGGCGGCCCATTTCCTCATGCCCAAAAGCCAAGAAATATGATTTAGAAAACTTGTAATAAGATCAAATAAAAATGATAAAGAAATCCATATAAGTCACACAAGTCATGTAGGCCATGCAATCATGCAACCATTTAAGAAAGTGATTTTAAAAAGTGCTAAAGTGGACCTAAGTGAACTAAGCCCAATGAAGTGTCTAAGTGGGCCTAAGGCGCTTAGGAAAGTGTCTAAGTCTAAATTAGAGCTACCGAGGTCATAATAAGGGGTTTGGCAATCCCTCAATCAGAGTCTCCGAGGTGATTCAAGAAAGGTAAGTAATGTGAGTAGATGTGGGCCACCAAGGAGCTACTGTAAAGTATCGAATAAGTATCTAATAAGACATGTGCTAGGAGGACAAAATTGAGGGTCTACAGGTTCATATGACAAAACTCGGGTTTTGATGAAACTGTAACTTTAAAGAATAAACTGAGTTTTTCAAAGATGCATGAAATGATATGTAAAACCTAAGTGCACCCATGCATTCACCTTAAATATGTTTTCTATGATTAAAGGTCTTCCAAAGGTCTTGATCTTGCATCTATTTGATTCTTTGATGAATTTCCAAATTAACTCCTAAAATTCTTTATAATTCAAACCAATTAGTAACTTAACCATGGTTTGTTATCATCAAGACCTGATTAGGAGAACCCTTGGGCTAAAAATCTTTTTATTTTTTATTTTTTTTTATGATGACAAACCTTGGTTATCTAGGAGAAGAAGAATCTCTCCCTCAAACTAATCATGGGCCAACAATCAAAATTTACGAAGTTAAAACCAAGATAATCAAGACATGCTAGAGAGAATGAATTTGCAATAAGAAACAATGTAAGTCATGAAACATATAAGCATATCATATATAAGTAAAAAATATCACAATCCGATATGTACGATCCAAGTGATGATATGACAATGTAAGTACAATGATGATATGCATGTAAGTCTCCTAGATCCTAAAATATCTTCCCCTTTTGGAAACATAAAGAAGGAACAAAGGGGGTCTCTAAGAAATCAAGGTAAGGTGGAGGTGGAAACACAGAGCGCAGGTAAGCTATCATCCCCTCATGTTGACTCTCCAAACAATCCTCAATATGCTCAATCTATTGTTGGAGATGCTCAAACTGTGAGGTGATGCTAGCTTGATGCTGATCCATGAGATCCTCAAGACGCTCAAACCTCTACTGGAGATGCCCAAACTATGAGGTGACTCCAGCCTGATGCTGATCCATGCAATCCTCAAGATGCTCAAACCACTACTAGAGATGCTCAAACTAAGAAGTGAAGCTAGCCTGATATTGATCCATGCGATCCTCCATGGAGTAGAACCAAGTATCACTGACTATAGCAAGCTCCTCCATGCAAGTGCCTAAAGAGTTAATCTGAGTAGATAAATCCATCCAAGGAGCATGGTCAGGAGCATGAGGTGCCTGATGAGGTGGTATCTCAGTGTGAGGAGGCTCAATGAATGACAATTGAGAAGATGGTCCCGCTGTATAAGTCGGCTCAGACATCATCGGCTCAGAGAAGGTAGCCTCAAACTGAACACCTTCTGACTGAAGTGGAGGAATGTTAAGCTCGGGCTCTTTATGCTGAAAGCCACTTTGAGGGTCTTCTCCACCCTCCATCTCTCGTATCTCGGCCTCATCTTCTACTTCAAGATGTGTCTGTCCCTGTCCCCTAGCCTATACAAGTGGTCTCTCTGCTCTCCTAACCTAAGAACCGTCGGGGGCCTTCTCAAATTTCATCTGCCCCATCGACAGATCATCATATGTATCATAAGCACTGGGGGCCTCAAAGTTTATCTCTCTGCTCAAGTCAATGCCGACAGTCTTGAAACTCTAGTAAGGAAGCGACCGTAGGAGAGTACGCGTGTCGTGCTCTCGTAACATGAGATCATGTGCATCATCATCAAGTACCCAAAGTGGATTTGTCTCCCAGTCAAAACGGAGTCAATAAGGAATGCCTCATAGTAAGAGACCTCATCTCAGTGTTCGCCCCGTGGTAGAAAGATAGAACATATCATATAGTGTAGTACTTTGCTGATAACAGTCATGCTGTGGGCCGAGGGTTTGCCCATCCCTTAAGCGTCTGCAAGTCCATAAATCCTCTAAATGGCCTCTTTAGGCTCGAATCCCGGTACAGTGGGCCAAATATTGGACTCGTACACTCTGAGCCCAATTAGAACAATATCGAAAATACAGCAGATGCTCTCCGGGTCCAGACGGATCTCGACTCCTCTAACAGTGGAAATAATCGAGCCACCTATGCCATATGTCACCCTCGAATAAAATGCTCGCACCAAAGTTGGGAAAACCAGCTCTGAAACAGTCACCACGAGCAGCCAACCCATCCTAGTGAATAGGCCATCGAATCCGAAATGCTAAAGTTGGGAAAAATGAATATTTCTCCCTGGAACTACTTTTCTTTGAGCAAAGTGTTGCTTGTACCATTGGTAGTCCTCCATAAGACTGAACAAGGCGGTGTCAAATCTCGTCTTTCGGCGTGCCTTCGACTGAGATAGTTCAGCTGGGCACTTGCCCTATGCCTTAGAGGTAGCTGACTCTCATTTAGAAGCCCTGAGAAAGAGTGAAACAATGGAGAAAGGCCTAGTAGAGAGAGAAACACTCACAATTGAAACCCCAGGCGTGCAGAAATGGAGAAGAAGTTGACTGTGATGCGTGAGAGGAAGAAAAGGTAGCTCAAATCCGAAACCCTAGCCTCCAATCTTCCTAAAATCAAATCCAAGAGGCTTCAATCGGTCCAAAATGCACTCAAATCAGTCTTTAGTAGCCAAAATCATAGAAATCCTGAAGAAATGGAGGAGAACAATGGAGAAATTGAAGCGCAGGAGTCTCTTTAAAACCCCAATCCCAACGAATCGGTCAACCGGTCCTGGTTTGATTGACCGCTTGGTCAACGCGGTCAACTTGGTCAACATTTTGACTTTTCAATATTTTGTGTGTATTTTCTCGTTTTTTTTTATCCCCCCTGCCATTTTTAGTTGAAATCCCCAATTTTTTTATGCCCAATGCCAAGGGAATTTTGATTTTTGGTTGAAATTTGACTATTATCTAAGTATATGTCTATATGATGCATATGATATAAATTCATGCAGTCAAAAGGTATATTCATCAAGAATTCATTAAGCAATCATTAGATCATAAAGAAATCACCCTTAGTTGTTTTCTAATATCAACAAATTGTTCTTCACTTAGAGGTTTTGTAAAGATATCGGCAAGTTGCATCTTTTGTGCTTACAAATTCAAGTGTTATGTCACCCTTTTGTCCATGATCTCTAAGAAAATGATGTCTAATCTTTATATGCTTAGTCCTAGAGTGTTGCACAAGATTTTTTTATATACTTATGGCACTAGTATTATCACATTTAATAGGAACATGCTCAAAAGATAAA
Source organism: Vitis riparia (assembly GCF_004353265.1). Taxonomy (NCBI): domain Eukaryota; kingdom Viridiplantae; phylum Streptophyta; class Magnoliopsida; order Vitales; family Vitaceae; genus Vitis; species Vitis riparia. Next base: position 5,575,371 of record NC_048446.1, read on the forward strand.
TCAAAATCACTAAGTGTTTGTTTCATTCAAAGGATTTGTGTACAACATAAACCGGCTGTTATGTATTCGACTTTCGCCGTTGACAAAGCTACCAAATTTTGCTTCTTACTATGCCATGAGACAAGTGAGTGTCCTAAGAAATGACAAGTGCCACTAGTGTTTTTTCTTTCAACCCTATAATCGATAAAATCGACATCCAAAAATCCAATTAATTCAAAGTTACCACTCCTAGGATACCATAAGCCTATGTCCATTGTCCCTTTCAAATATTTGAGAATTCTTTTTACAAAACTTAAGTGAGATTTTTTAGGACAAGATTGAAATATAGCACACAAGCATTCACTATACATAATGTCGGGTCTACAAGAAGTCAAATATAGCAGAGAGCCTATCAGGCCTCTATACATAGTAGAGTCAATGGATTTACCTTTCTCATCCTTATCAAGCTTGATGGATGAACTCATTGGAGTCTTCATTGTTTTGGCTTCCTCCATGTTGAACCTCTTGAGAAGACCTCTTATATACTTTGTTTGATTGGTGAAGGTTCCTTTCTTTAGTTGCTTGATTTGAAGTCCAAGGAAGAAGTTGAGTTCTCCCATCATATTCTTTTCAAACTCACTATGCATGCATTTAGAAAATTCTTCACAAAGAGAGACATTAGTAGCACAAAAAATGATATCATCAACACATATTTGAACTAAGAGCATATCTTTTTCTTTTGTTTTTATGAAAAGAGTTGTGTCAATTTTTCCCATTTTAAAACCTTTTTTCAAAATAAATTTACCCAACCTTTCATACCATGCTCTAGGTGCTTGTTTCAAACCATAAAGTGCATTTTTAAGTTTAAAAACATGGTTAGGAAAGTTAAAACTTTGAAAATCAGGTGGTTGTTCAACATATACTTCTTCATTTATAAACCCGCTTAAAAAAGCACTTTTCACATCCATTTGATATAAAACAAAGTCTTTAAAACATGCAAAGGTAAGTAGCATCCTGATGGCTTCCAACCTAGCTACGGGGGCAAAGGTTTCTTCATAATCTATCACTTCTTGATAAAACCTTGGGCCACCAATCTTGCTTTATTTCTAACAATTATGCCATTTTCATCCATTTTATTTCTAAAGACCCATCTAGTTCCAATAACACTTTGATTTGAAGGTCTTGGTACTAATTCCCATACTTCACTTCTTTCAAATTGATTTAACTCTTCTTGCTTAGCAATCATCCAATTTTCATCATCTAAATCATCATTTATATTTTTAGGCTCAATTTGAGATATAAAAGCTAGATTATTGCAAATGTTTTTAAGAGAGGATCTAGTTCTTACCCCACTAGATAGATTACCTATAATTTGATCTTGTGGGTGATTGATGACAAACTTCCATTTTTTAGGAAGGTCTTGGCTTGATTCACCTTGCAGTTGTTGAGGAAGGGGTAGTGCCAATGGTGATCCTTCTTTCTTGGGATCCTCTTTATTTTCTTCTTGTTGTCTTCTATCTTCAATTTGCAGTCTTCCCATGGAGGAGACCAAACCTAAATCATCATCAAAACTCTCTATTTCTCGGAGAGAATTGTTAAATTCATAAAAAAATAACATGGATGGACTCCTCTACAACCATGGTTCTTTTGTTAAAAACTCTAAAAGATTTACTTGAAGTTGAGCAACCAAGGAAAATCTCAACTTCCGATTTTGCATCAAATTTTCCAAGATTGTCTTTAGTGTTTAATATAAAACATTTGCATCCAAAGACTTTGAAATAGCTAATGTTGGGTTTCTTGTTCTTTCAAAGCTCATAGGGAGTTTTCTTAAGAATGGGACTCAATGATATTCTATTTAAAACATAACAAGAGGTGTTAACCGCTTCGGATAAAAAATATTTTGATAAGTTGTTTTCATTTAGCATGGTCCTTGCCATCTCTTGAAGAGTTCTATTTTACCTTTCAACTACCCCATTTTGTTGAGGAGTTCTAGGAGCCGAAAAATTGTAGTCAATTCCATGTTCATTGCAATATTCTTCAAAATCAATATTTTCAAATTCTTTCCCATGATCACTTCTTATACAAGTAATTGCAAAACCTTTTTCCTTTTGAACCTTATTGCAAAACTTTGAAAACTCATAAAAGACTTCATTCTTTTGGCTTAAAAATAAGACCCATGTGTATCTAGAGAAATCATCCACAATAACATATGCATAAGATTTTCCTCCAAGACTTGGTGTCCTAGAGGGACCAAATATATCCATATGCAACAACTCAAGTGGCCTAGATGTGAAAATGAAGTTTTTTTTTAAAGAGTTTTTGATTTGCTTTCCCACTTGACAAGCTTCACACACTATATCTTTTTGAAAATTTATTTTGGGAAGGCCTCTAACAAGTTCATCTTTGTTGAGTTGGGAAATGAGGTCCATGTTAGAATGTTTCAACCTCCTATTCCACAACCAACTTTGATCATGCATGCTTGAAAAGCATCTATCATGCTTAAAAGGTTATGTTTTAAACCATCTACTAATAAAACACTTTCAATAAGAGAGGATGTGTCATTACCAATGTTGCCTTGACCAATTATCCTTTCTTTTGCATTGTCTTCAAAGGTAACATATCCTCCATTTTTCTTTGTAAGGAAAGAAAACTTGAATTCATCTCCGATCATGTATCTTGAGCATCCACTATCCAAAAACAACTTATCCTTCTTTGAATCCTACAACATAAAACTCAAGTTGATTTAAGTACCCATATCTTTTTGTGTCATTGAGGGTTAGTGACCTTAGATTTTTCAATCCAAATCTTTTTAGCTTTTGCATTTGAATTCTTTTGAGAACCATTTCTTAAAGAACATGTACTACTAATGTGCCTCCTCTTCCACAAAAGTTGCAAGTAGTGGAAGGACTTGCACTTGTGGATTCCTTTACAAAATAGTTTTTAAAATACTTTTGATTTTTTGAAGATTTGAATCCTAGCCCTTGTTTGTCAAAAACACATTTTTGGCTAGCTAGAATCATTTCAAAAGATTTTTGTCCATAAGAAAATATTGAAAGAGAGGAGGTCAACCATTCTTTTTTATTTCTTAAAATCTCATTTTCTTTTTCAAGATGAGTTTTAGAAATTTCAACATTTGAAAATTTTTCTTTTACTTCTCCAAGTTTTTTTTCAAGTTGTTGAACTTTCTTTTTAAGAGAAATATTTTTCAAACTAAGCTTTTCAAAATCCTCATACAATTCTTCAAATGCATCATGTATATCTTCATCACTAAGATTAGAGTTTATCTCATCAAGTTCATCTATTACCACTTCTTTATCCTTTTCTTCTTCTGAGGATTCTTCACTTTCACTCCAAGTGGCCATCATTTCCTTTTTCTTTCTCCTCTTGGCTTCACTTTTGTAGAGAGGAGAATCATATTTGATGTATCCCGATTTCTTGCACTTGAAAACATACCAAGTCTCTTTTCTCTTCCCATCTCTCTTTGTCACTATGAGATGAAGATTCCTTTTTAGAAAGGTCTTTTCTAGTTATTCCTCTAAACTTTCCACCCCTTATGAATTTGTTAAACTTTCTTGTGATGAAGGTTAAATCTTCATCTTATTTACTTTGTTTTTCTTCTTGAACTTCTTCTTCTTCCTTAGTTGTAGCTTTGAAAGCTATGCTCTTCTTCTTTTTGTCTTCACCTTCTTGTTGTTTTTTTGCCAAATTGATCTCATATGTCATCAATGATCCTATGAGCTCCTCCAAAGGTAGCTCGGTCAAGTCTTTAGCTTCTTGAATTGTGGTGACTTTTGTATGCCACTTTGTTGGAAGTGACCTCAAAATCTTCATCACCTTTTCAGATTTCTTGTAGGTCCTTCCCAAGGCTTCAAGACCATTGACAACATCGGTGAACCTAGTGATCATCTCAACAATAGTCTCATTGTCTTTCATAAAAAAAAATTCATAACTATGAACAAGTAAATTGATTTTTGACTATTTCACTCGATTTGTTCCTTTATGAGTTATTTCAACCCATCTCCAAATTTCTTTAGCTGATTTGCATTGGCATATTCTATTATATTCATTTCTATCCATAGAGCATTGCAAAGTATAAAAGGCCTTAGCATTTAATTGCAAATTTCTTCTATCATGCTCATCCCATTCTTTCTTGGGTTTTGGAACCATGACTCCATCAACTAGTTTTGAATGAAAAGTTGGGCAATCTTCAATGACGTACCATACGTCTAAATCGATTGATTGTAAAAACCAAGTCATTTTAGTTTTCCAATAGGGATAATCGATTCCTGTAAAAAAATGGAGTTCTATTTTTTGCAAAACTTTCAATGTGAGATGAACTTGATGGAATAGCCATTTCCTCTTAGACGATTAAGTTTTAAACAAGAGGCCTAACTCTTATACCAATTGAGAAATTAAAGGTTAAACTTAAATGAGAAAAACACGTAAGAAGGGGGTGAATTGGGTTTTTAAAATTTCTTTTTAAACACAACAAATGTAAGCATAAGAGAAGTAAATATAAAGAGATAGAGTTAGAAAAATCAAACTCAAATTTTATAATGGTTCAGTAGTTCCTTGCTTACGTCCACTCTCTTCAAGCTCCTAATCGAGTGAGGGTTCCGCTAACTTGAAGCTTCAACCAAGCTTCTAATCACCTTTACACTTGGATTCCAGCTCCAATGGGCTCTTATACAATCTCTTCAAGTTTCAACTCACTTGAAGGCTTTAACACTCAACTAACAAGAATAAATCTCTCAACCTAGCTCAACAATAGCTCAAATACAATTTAAGACTAGAATGAATCACAAAGGTGCACTAAAGGATATGCAAATGAAGATTTAATGCACTAAGAAAGGAATGAGAGCTTTTAAGGTAATAACAAGTGGGTAAACAAATAAATGCAGGTGTTCTCTTGCTCATAAATGAAGTGGAGCTCTTTATTTATAGGTTTCTAACCTCGGGATCCAAGAAAATAAAAAAGTAGCCTCAACCGGTCGAGTTGGGGGTCGACCGGTTCACTAGCCATTGGAGCATTTAATGCATGGCAGGTGATCGTTACATTCGACCGGACCTTGACCGAAGGTCAATCGGGAAGGGAAGGCTATTGGAAGAGAGAGTGTTTTTTTGCACTCCTCCACCGGGCATAAGGAATTGGTTGACCAATACCCTAGCTAGTTAAGCCGGTTGGCCAGTGCCTTGACTGGTTCACCATTTTTGGCTCGAAAACCTATTTTTTTTCTGGTCTTTTCTCTTCTAATACTTAGGCAAGGTCTTTAGATAAAGTTATATGCCAATTTTGAAACGTTTTGCCTAAGTTTCATATGACAAAACTCGGGTTTTGATGAAACTGTAACTTTAAAGAATAAGCCGAGTTTTTCAAAGATGCATGAAATGATATGTAAAACCTAAGTGCACCCATGCATTCACCTTACATATGTTTCCTATGATTAAAGGTCTTGATCTTGCATCCATTTGGTTCTTTGATGAATTTCCAAATCAACACCTGAAATTTTTTATAATTCAAACAAATTAGTAACTTAACCATGGTTTGTTATCATCAAAACCTAATTAGGAGAACCCTTGGGCTAGCAGGTTTCTATTCCCTGATTTCTTGAATATCATTGAAGTAATGGAAATAACTGAAATAATGGCTTTAAAACATTTTTAAACCCATGTATTTTATTTTTTTCTTCTTATTTCTCTCTTTCAATAATGATTTTCTTTTAAGATTATGACAACATCCCTATGGCCCAAACCACCTAGTGCAAATAAGTGAATTAATTATATTGGTAGTTTTTGAACTCCAAAACTTGTAATAATAGGTGTTAATTTTCTTTTAACTTCCTTTAATATCTCAAAATATAAAACAATTAGATTAAAAAAGAAAGAACAAATAGATTTCTAATACTCATGCAAGAAATTAACAATAGTATTGACATAGATGAAACTTAAAATAATTGGAGAAATTTATAAATATTTATAATATTGCAATATCATGCTAAAATTATAGTGAAAAGTTTTCACACCAAACACATTTACTTGGATTTGAGAGTCATGAGAAGAGCTAAATTAATATACAAAGCTAATAATGAATTGGAATACACCCAAAAACTAGAGTACCCCCCATTAGTTTAAAGATGATGTCAGAATTGTAGGGACCCCTCCCCCTGATGACACGTGACACACATTTCCATCCGGATCAGATCCATCCGAATTTCCCCAAGAGGACACGTGGCGCGCTTCTCCTATCCGGACTCCTTCAAGGAGAAGCACACGGCACTCGCAAACATCACATCCGGACAACCGCCATATCACATCCGGACGACCGCCATAGCCTATTTGGATATGTTGTCCGGATCATTGACCAAAGTAAACAAGTCTTACTACGTCATCCCGACAGCCTACCATAGCCCACATTTCGCCGCCTGCAGAGCGAAAGGACAGGAATGATGGCAAGTCACCTCCCACGATCTATGACAGCCAAGTCACCTCCCAAGATCTCTGACAGCCGCCCATAGGGTGATGATGACCCTGCCACCACCTAGAGGCATCATGACGAGCCAAAAAGTCTCCCCACCATTAAAGAGGGAGGTAGAGCTTCTGTCACTATATATATGAACCTTCACACAAGGAGGAAGGTAAGCTTGCGATACCTAGTAAAAGGCCAACTGATTAATCTCTCTAGATACATGGTTAACAAAACCATCGGAAGGTGTGTCCGGACATCTTTTGCAGGGACAATTGAACCAGAACTCAATATTGGTTGAGAGTGTGCGTCCATTTGGCAGCTACGTGGATCACAGGAACGCGATGCCTCAACAAGAATATCATTACATATATTGGTTTTTGTATTTTTAAAATAGAGTACCCCCAACTAGTTTAAAGGTGTATGTGTGTAACTAGAGTACTGTGTGTGTGTCAGAATATCCTTTCAACTGAAGTACCCCTAACTAGTTCAAAGGTGTGCGCGTAAGAATATCCTTTAAACCAGAGTATTGTGTGTGTTGGAATATCCTTTAAACTAGAGCACCCCCAACTAGTTTAAATTAAGGTGATGTCAGAATATCATTACATATATTAGTTTTTGTATTATTAGAATTTTGGATTAGTTTTCTTAATTTTTAATTCATAGTAAAATACCATGTAATTGTTAATTATTTTAAAAAAAAAATTAGAAAAGAATGGTTCAAAAAACATATATATATATATATATATATATATGTGTGTGTGTGTGTGTGTGTGTGTGTGTGTGTGTATGTGTGTGTGAGCGCGTGCGTGTGTATGTGAGAGAGAGAAAGAGACATGTTTCTTTAAGCTTTGCTTAAAATTCTATGCGCCATATGTATCTATTTCTAAGCAAATAAATATATAGCAAATATTTGATGTAACTAAATTATTTTTTGTTGTGTTTGTCTTGACATGCACATGCTTTCTTTCACTCTCCGTACAAAAAAAAAAAAAAATGGTTACTACCACATGAGCCTTCCCTTTCTTTTTTGTTTCCCACTCTTTTGCCACCATTTTATTTCAATTCAATAATCAATAGGTCTTGATAAACAACAAAGTATAATAAAGAATGATCTATTGTATCTTATAATTTTACAAATAGGTAACAACACATAATGTTTTATCTTTCTCAAGTCAAGTGATCAATTGATGATTAAAAAAATAAATGATGGACATTTATTCTTTCTTTTTATCCCTTTCACACATAGTGGCAAATAGTTCTACATTTTTCTATCATTTTTCAACAAATAAAGCAAGAGTTGGTATAATAATCTCAGGATGATTGGGATTAACACTATTTTATATATTTATAGGTATGATTTAATGTGAATCAAATATTTTATATTATTTATAGAGTATGAGTAGAATTTAATTATTTTTCACCTATTATTTATTTTTAATCATATTTTGATTATCTTATCTTTGGATTATGTTACAATAAAGAATATAACAAGAGAATTTTTTATTTTTTATTTTTGAAAAACCCTCCTGCAAAAAGAAGCTAGACTTGAGATCCCATAAAACCAAGAAGCAAGAAGAAGAAGAAGAAGAAATCAACAAAAAAATTGATGAATACTAAATATTTGTCCAAACATTTGAGGAACAACTTTGTGCGAGAAAGCTTTAGAGACTAGAAAGAAAGTACTTTGCATTTATAAGAGTTATCTATTTTTGTCAAAGAAAGAGGAGTACATCATAAATAACTTGTTGTGAATTCAAATTAGAACGATTTTGGGAATTTAAAAAAAAAATATAGAAATTACCATTTGTTTAGGTTTTATTGTTAATTGAAGTCTTAATTTAAATATGAATTAGAGTAACAATTCAAATATGACTAATTTATTATAAATATAGGTTGGTTGTTGTAAAAAATATATTGAGTTTAATCTATTTTTTAGTTTCTCACTTTTTCTTTTTCTTCATTTTCTTCCTTTTCTCCTTTTATTTTTCTACTTTTCTTCCTATTTTCCATATTCCGCTTCTTTTAATTTTTCTAATAAGCTCTCAATACTCTCTCTTTATAATACATCCAATGAAAGTTTGTTATTCAAATAAATCAATTGGAACACCTCCACAAATAAAAGGACAAGTAAACATGGTTACCATATCCCTCTCTTTAATTTCTAGCAAGCATATTAGCACATGAATCCTCCCTTTCTTTTTTGTTTCCCACCGTTCAACCTAACCAATTTTATTTCGACTCAACAATTGACACATCTTGATAAACAATAAAGTATATATAATGAGTCACACCTATCATGTCTTATAATCTTTAAAATAAGTAATAACAAATTATGTTTTATCTTTGTCAAGTTAATTGATTAATAAAAACATAGACTTTGGACAGTTATTCTTTATATATATATATACCCCTTTCACATATAGTGGCATACATTCATAATTTTTTCTATGTCCTTTACCAAGGATATGCTACCTTTTTCAACAAATAAAACAAGAAAATCGGTATAGTAATCTCAAGATGGACATTGATGCTATTTTAAATATTTATTAATATAATTATCTAATATATAAACCAACTACCGATGAAAAATAGATATTCATCCAAGCATTTGAGGGGCATCTTCGCATGAGAAAGCTTTAGAGACCAAAAAGAAAGAGCTTTGCATTTATAAGAGTCATCTATTTTTTCAAAGAGAACCAAATCATAAAGAACTTGTTTGAATTCAAAATAGAACAACTTTAGGAATTTGGAAAAAATAGAAATTGTTATTTATTTAGGTTTTTTATATTAGTTAGGGTCTTAATTAAATGATAAATTAGAGTGTGATTCAAAAATGATTAATTTATTATAAATATCGGTTTGTTATTGTGATGATAGAGAGTTGAATGAAATAAAATATTATTTTATTAAAAATCATTATCAACACCCAATAGTGTGGGTTCCAACGGGTGATATTAGAGCTAAAAGATCAAGAAAGGTGTAAGGACATAAGATCAGAGTTGGAATACCCTTATAAAATATAAATATAAAGATGAATTAAATTGTAAAGGATACAACAATATGACCTATATTAAAAGTTGGGTTTGAACCTTACCTATTGAGGGACCCAAAAGTGTTGACGACTAGGTTCACTGAATTCATTATATTTAGAAGCTCGCTTTATCATTTTCTTTCTTTTAAGATTATAAGAAAAAAACAATCATGAAGTTAATTTTGTTTTCTAAATTCTTTTGTTCCATGATTGATGCAATTGTTGACTTGTAAAGACCAAGACTTGTAGTCTTCTCTCTTTTTATTAATAATCTTTGACGTATAACAAGTCATCCAATAATTTAACAAATTTTACCTACCACATTTGAATTAAGCTTCTATTTTTTAACTTCACATTTGATAGTGGTTTTAGTTAGTATAAATAAGACATGAGAGCAATTAAAAAACCTTCCACTAACAAAAAGTCTCAATTGGAAGAAGAATACCACATGCTGATAACTTTTCATAAAATTTCAATGAATCATTTAGAATATTTTTTTATCTTTTCTAAAATATTCTTTATCTTTTCAAGTGTTATTCAAAACACTCTACCAAAAAAAAAGGATAAAAAGGTTTTGTATGACATTATTTAATTTAATTAGAGAATGATAAAAAAAATTCTTTTCAGGACGAAAAGTTTCAATATAACTTTGTTATGATTTAATTAAAAAGAGGATATAAAGTCATTCCGTTTAGAAACCCATTCTATAACTCATTCTATATCTTTCTTATCACTTAATAAAGTCTACTCTACAAAAAAAGAAAAAAAACAAAAAAGAAAAAATAGTTTCAATATGACATTATTTGATTTAATTAGAAAATGATAAAAAAAAAAAAATTCCTTTTCACTATGGAAAGTTTCAATATAATTTTTTTATGATTTAATTAAAAATATGATATAGAAACCCATTTATTGTTGTTCTTACACTTAATGAAGTTTAGTATAGTCCGCTCGCATTATTGGTAATTTTCCCTATAAAATAATATTACATTTTTTACTAATAATTTAATTTTTTATTAAACATTTCTATATTTGAAATTACTTATTGATTTTCAATAAGCAGTCAATTAAATAAATAATGTTAATTTATTAAAATTTTGATATTATTATTCTGATCATTATGAATACACAAACAACCCCACAATGTGTAAATTTGGATACACTTATTTTTTTAAAAAAAATAAAAAATAATAATAATTTTAATAAAAATTATAGGAACTTTGAGATACCTTTCATTGAATATTAATGGTTTTAAAAACTATTTAAAACAATTGAGGTATTACCTTAAATTTTAAAATTACCAAGAATAATTTTTGAAAACATAATGCAAAAGTATAGTACTCCTACAAGATGTTCCACTTTTATATAGAAAATTTTAATTTTAAAAACAAAAAATAGGAGGAGTTTGGTTTCTATTTACTACATTTCAAATTAACATCATTTGAAATTGTTATTTACTAAGCACTTTTTACTATAATATAATAAGAAACTGGACTTATACTAATACACTCTTTGTTTTCAATTTTTGCTATTTTAGAAAATAAAAAATAGTGGTAATTGGATCACTTCAGTATCAGTGGGCCCGTGCCTCAATTTTAGCGCCCAGAAGATGGGTAACTCGGACTTGTCCAACCCTAGTGCGATTTCAGTCTGATTGGGTTTGGCCTCGCTCCCTAATGCCACATATACCACCGGTCCTCCGGCTTGTTTGCCCAGCCAACCTTTGACTGTCCAGGAGGCGCAACCACTCGGCTTCCAACTCCTCGCAACTTATGAAACATACTTTTGCCTGCTCTATATATACATGAGTGCTTGGAATTTGTGAATCCATTAAAAAAAGAAAAGTTATGGAGTTAGTGGGAGTCAAATTTTTTTTTCTTCCTTTTTGACAATTTGTACTCAATTTTTAGAAAATGATATCAGAAAACCATGAACTAATAGGAAAACTATTCCAACAACTCCTTGGTAGAAAGAGTCGTTGACTTCTTGTCCAAATTGGGCACTAAAACTATAAATACATGTGAGTGATTGATGTTTGTGAATCCATTAAAGAAAACAACATTGTAACTTGTTCTTGTGTTACTTGCCCGACCATGGCTACACAGTCCTTTCAACACTTCCTGGTTAGCTTTCTTGTGGTTTTGGTGCTATGTGCCAAACCTGGGCTAGGAACCACTGGGTGCATGGAGAGGGAGAGACAAGCTCTCCTTCACTTCAAACATGGCCTTGTCGATGATCATGGGCTTCTTTCTTTTTGGGGAGATGAACAAGACAAGAGATTGTTGCCGATGGAGAGGAGTCCACTGTGGCAAGCAATCAGGTCACATCGTCAAGCTTCATCTTCCTGCCCCGCCAATTGAATTTGATGGTGTGTACCAGTCTCTTAGAGGTGAGATAAGTCCTTCACTGCTTGAATTGGAGCGCTTAACTCATTTGGATCTCAGCTGTAATGATTTCGAAGGGAGTCTCACACCTTCGTTCCTCACTCCTCTCACCAAGATCCAATTCCTCAATCTCTCTCATGCCAATTTCACCGGACGTCTTCTTAGTCAACTCAGAAATCTTTCCAACTTGCTTTCCCTTGATCTTAGCTTTAACAATGATTTGGATTCTGGAAATCTGGAGTGGCTGTCTCATCTTTCTTCTTTAAGACTCCTTGACCTGAGTCATGTTAGCCCAAGTAAAGCCATCCATTGGTCACAAGCAATTAATAAACTCCCTTCTCTCATTCGCTTAAACTTAGGAGACTGTAGCCTCCCTCCCCTCACCACCCCGTCTCTTTCCCATGTTAATTCCTCTGCCCCTCTTGCTTTCCTTGACCTCTCTGATAATTATGATCTCGCTTCTTCAGTATACCCATGGGTGTTCAACTTTAGTACCACCCTTGTTCATCTTAGTATCTCTGAGAGTAATCTAAATTGTTTGATTCCGGATGCTTATGGGAACATGATTTCTCTTGCATATCTAGATCTCAGAGCCTGTGCATTAAAAGGTGAGATTCCAGAGTCATATATATGGGAACAGGAGTTCCCTTACATATCTTGATATGTCTGAGAATCCACTACAGGGTGCAATTCCAGACGTATTTGGGAACATGCGTTCCCTTAAATATCTTGATCTCTCTCAGAATCAACTGCAGGGTTCAATACCAAATACAGTTGGGAACTTGGCTTCTCTTGAACGACTCTATCTCCCCGTGAATCGACTACGGGGTTCAATTCCGGAGTCATTTGGGAACATGACTTCCCTTACATTTCTTGATCTCTCTGAAAATCAACTACAAGGTTCAGTTCCAGAGGCATTTGGGAGCATGACTTCCCTTACAGAACTTCATCTCTCCTCCAATGGACTACATGGCTCAATTCCAGAGGCACTTGAGAATGTGAGTGCCCTAATCTATGAAGGTGCGTCTTAAATACTTTTATACAATCAATACTTGCTAGTCAAGTGATAACTATAATGAGAAAATTATTTGATTTTTATACTTTATTTAAAGGGTGCCAATCTAATATCCATCGAGATTATTATCTTGACTTGCTTACCTTATCTTTTATATATTGATAATGACCTAGTTACTATAAACAAAACCGGTAACTTTTGGAAATGTAGGACATGCATACCTCTCATGGTATGTGGTATTATAGGACTAAATTTCAGAGTTTAAAGTATTTGTTTTAAAACAAACAAGCAAACATATTCCTTTTAAGACAATTTTTTTTTGTTAAAACTCTTGCATTTCTAAAAGAAAAATAATAATGTCCTAATAATTTGTAAATAAATTACTCAATATTAGAACATATTTTAAAATAATTTTAAAAAGTGATTGTAAATATGATTTTTTATAATTGACTTATATGCTCTTCTCTTTTCGCTTTTAGGAAGAAAAAAAGTTTAATTTTTACTACTAATTCCAAAAAATTGGCAAAACTTACACAACAAAAACAAAAAAAAAAAAACAAAAAAAAAGAATTTTAAAAATAAAGACATATAATGAAAATTAAGTAGTAATATTCTCTTATTGGAAGCTTAATTAAACATATATCCAAAAATAATTAAAAATGTTGGTAGAAAATCATCCAAAAACATTTTTCATGTGATTACCTCGTTCTAATTTTTAATGTGAAAAAATTAATTTAGTCATATAAAATAAGGATTCTTAATTTTATGTTATAATATATTAAGTTAAATTTAAAATTATGTCGACAATGGATGTTCTTTAGTTTTTTTTCTTGAATTTGAACTTCTAAAAAAATTACATAAACGAATGAATTTATTTCTAGTTTTTTTTATAAATAATTGTTAGATTGATATAGAAAGAACCAATTTTATGTCAAGTAATTTCCTTTCAAACTAAATTCATTTGGTTTTAATACTTCGGAAAATGGATTATTTATTTTATAGAGTTTGGAAAATGGTTTAAAAGATGAGAGTAGATTATTGCGGCGGAGCAGACAATTACCCCCACTACATTTGGTTTATCAATGACGAATTTAATTTAATTTAAAGCTTTATCTTGATTGCCTATAAATGGAATACTTTTACAAAATAACATAAGTGCATCCATCATAGCTTGAACCCCATACCATGTAAAAGAAATATATATATATATATATTATTTTGCACAAATAATTATGCAAGGTGGGAGAAAGAATCTAATAAATTTATAGTTTGTGTAGGGTTAAATGTCTTTTCTTTTTTATCTTTATGCTGCCAGGTAGGTTTAGAAACAATATTTTTGATTTTCTAGATGGTTTAGGTTTACACAAAGTATTTGGCCAAAGCTATCTAAATATTTCTAATTATTTTGAAAATTATAGATAAATTTTTATTTTATTATTTTTAATATATAGATAATAATAAATATTTTTAATAAAATAAGTTATAAAAATATAATTATTTAATTATTTATAAAATATATTTATTTTAATATAATTAAAAAAATTTAAAGTTATTTTTTAAAAAAAAATTCAAAAAAAAGTTAAACAGGGCGAGTATAGGAATTTATCATACTCGCCTATCCCGTCCCGTCCCGCTCCGTTTAATTTTTTAAATGGGACGGAGATGAGAATTATTTCAAATAAATGGGGCAGGGTTGGGATGGGGGCGATCGTCCCGAACCCGCCCCGTTGCCATCCCTAGCTTCCACTAAAGACGATTTCAAACTTTGAAGAATTGGGGCAGGCATTTACAATGCAATATATACATTCTATTCGACAATAGAAGGAACTAGAAGTGTTGTTTCAAGTCTGAAAAGTTGCAGGGAATTCATATTCATTTACATGAACCACTAATTCCTCCCATGATATTGAAATGTATGTAAATTTAATTTGTATGAATCATTAACTATGGCATGATCTTCTTCTATAAATAAATAAGCTACTTAATATATCTTTTCAAACCTCAATTCTACATTTCGTTGTTTCACATAAAATATTAGTGCATTTGTTTTATTAAAGCATAATTTTGATTTTGCTTAAAACTGAATCATAATTTCAATTGCATTTAAAATTTTAAGAGTCAAAGGTTAGATAATGGAGGAAATTAAAAGAGAAGTATTTACACCAATTTACAGACAATATTATTTTCTAGTATGGATTATATTTGGATTCCAATTGTAAAATGGTTTTAAGAATCAATTATTTTAGCATTGTTATTCAAACTATGCATAGATAGGGGAAAAAATAAGGAAAAATACAATATTTTTAATGTAATTTGGGCGATCGATGTTAGCCTTCCAGGCTCAGAGTGCACCAATGCTCTGGTTGTGCTTTAGAACAATGTTGATCCTTGATTCTACACAAAAAAAAAAATAGTTGTGATTTTTTTTCTCTCTTTGTTTTTTCTTTTTAGCGAAAACAACAATAATAAGAATGTTTCTTAAATTAAATATTTTTCCATAAATATGACATTTATATCAATTTAACTTTATAATATAACAACCATATATTTATTTTTATTTTTCGGGTTTTAGGGTCTATCATAATTTCTTTTACATATTTATTTATTTATTATTATTATTATTATTTTTGCAATTCTGACATTTTGGACTATTGTATGATTTCTAATTTGTCCATGACTTTTCCTTTCATTTACAATCACTTGTTGTTGTTAGTCAAATTATTTTATTATGCTACTTGACAATTTTGAATTTTTTTCATGTGATTACCTCGTTCTAATTTTTAATGTGAAAAAATTAATTTAGTCATATAAAATAAGGATTCTTAATTTTATGTTATAATAGATTAAGTTAAATTTAAAATTACGTCGACAATGGATGTTCTTTAGTTTTTTTTCTTGAATTTGAACTTCTAAAAAAATTACATAAACGAATGAATTTATTTCTAGTTTTTTTAAAAAAATAATTGTTAGATTGATATAGAAAGAACCAATTTTATGTCAAGTAATTTCCTTTCAAACTAAATTCATTTGGTTTTAATACTTCGGGAAATGGATTATTTATTTTATAGAGTTTGGAAAATGGTTTAAAAGATGAGAGTAGATTATTGTGGCGGAGCAAACAATTACCCCCACTACATTTAGTTTATCAATGACGAATTTACTTTAATTTAAAGCTTTATCTCGATTGCCTATAAATGGAATACTATTACAAAATAACATAAGTGCATCCATCATAGCTTGAACCCCATACTATGTAACAGAAAAATAAAAATTTATTTATATATATATATTTATTTTGCACAAATAATCATGCAAGGTGGGAGAAAAAATCTAATAAATTTATAGTTTGTGTAGGGTTAAATGTCTTTTCCTTTTTATCTTTATGCTGCCAAGTAGGTTTAGAAACAATATTTTTTATTTTCTAGATGGTTTAGGTTTACACAAAGTATTTGGCCAAAGCTATCTAAATATTTCTAATTATTTTGAAAATTATATATGAATTTAATTTCTTTCATATTTTCTTTCTTTTATACTTTTTGAAAACAACTTTGTAGGGACACAAAAACTAGTTGGCACATGTAACATTAAGAATATGAATCAATTTCCATAGGATTGATGTTCTCTACCAAGTAATGGCTAAAGATATTGAATAAAATAAAAGGATGACCATCAAGCTCACTAGCTCCCTTTCCCATATAGTAACACAAGTAGAGGAGTAATAAATTTCCCTTGTTGCTATGTGCCCGACCCACCGCTTAGAAGAAAATTTCAAACATAAAATATGACGTTTTATCCGTATAGGTCATTGAATGAGTGGAAGGGCTTTCCTATTTGGCTGAAAAAACTTGTTCGTCGCCAACTGATCGTAGACCCCCATAGAACTGATCCGAAGTCAACCCCAAAAAACAAGAGTTTTAGGGTTGGTTATCTCAATTAGATGGGAATCCTTAAATATGACCAAGGTTAAATTTAAAATGAGATAAGTTGTAGAAACATTCTCCATAATAAAAATGGTTGAAGAATATCAGCCACACAATTTGTGTTGCTTCACCACTGCATAATGATACACTTATTATTAACATAATAGCTTGATCTCTATTACATAACAACTTAGTCCCAATAACCTAATGACTTATATTATAATGTAGCAAATATACTTTCATCAGAACAACCTTTAAATACTGTAATTGTACCACAATAAACCATGTGTAGCAACCTATATATGGGGGCCAACAAGTGGCAACAAGTGATTTTAAACAATCAATTTTTTTTTTGTCATTTTACTACTCATTAAGCCTTTTGATTGCCCATGGCTGACTTAATCGTCGGAGAGAGGTTGGCCTGACCGGCCTCCTCACTTTGACTTTATGTTTATGTTTGCAGAAAGAAGTTGATTAAAGGAACATCCTAGAAGTTGGGCCATTATAAATTCAGAAGGCAAACACAAATTGACGTTACTTATGGGAAAGTAAAGAAGCCATCCAACAACTATGGTGCAAACACGGGCTAATAGCAAGCAACTGCAAGAAGATTTTCCACAACCTTCATGACTCCAACAACAGCTAGAAGCTATGGAAAGGACTTTGAAGTTCTGAAGTTTAACATGATATTGTGAGAGGAGGCCTCCAAGGGATTAATTAAGAATTCTGAAGTTTAACTTGTTCAATGGCATAGATGACACTCTTGAGGATTTGATGCTCGTAAGATAAATAATGATACTAGCTTAGGATAATAACCCATTCCTATGTAAAGTCCTTCCATCCTACCTCTAGGGACTAGCATTGATATGGTTCTACTAGCTTCCACTAGGGATGGCAATGGGGCGAGTCTTTTCAGGTACCCTCCCCGCCCTGCCCCTAATGGGACGGGGTTTAATTTTAATAAACGGGTTTGGAAATTTTTTTTTTTAACCCGGGGCGGGTTCAGGTATTGCCCCATCCCGCCCCGCCCCGCCTCGATTATATATAAAATTTAATTTAATTTATAATTTAAAATTAATTTAATTTAATTTTTATTTTATTATTTTTAATATATAGATAATAATAAAATAAGTTATAAAAAATACAATAATT
Source organism: Vitis riparia (assembly GCF_004353265.1). Classification (NCBI taxonomy): domain Eukaryota; kingdom Viridiplantae; phylum Streptophyta; class Magnoliopsida; order Vitales; family Vitaceae; genus Vitis; species Vitis riparia. Next base: position 5,593,318 of record NC_048446.1, read on the forward strand.
TAATTATTTATAAAATATATTTATTTTAATATAATTAAAAAATTTTAAAGTAATTTTTTTAAAAAAAAAAATCAAATTCAAAAAAAAGTTAAACGGGGCCCGCCCCGCCCTACCCCATTTAATTTTTTAAATGGGACAGGGATGTGAATTGTTTTAAATAAACGGGGCGGGGTTGGGATGGGGGCGACCTGTCCTGAACCCGCTCTGTTGCCATCCCTAGCTTCCACCAAAGACGATTTCAAACTTTGAAGAATTGGGGCGAGCATTTACAATGCAATATATACATTCTATTCGACAATAGAAGGGATTGGAAGTGTTGTTTCAAGTCTGAAAAGTTGTAGGGAATCCATATTCACCTACATCTAATGGTTCAACATTGACTCTAATGATTCTTCTACTTATTTTAGAGTATTTATGTGGCTACTCTAATGATTTTTAAATGAATGTAGATTTATTTTACATGAACCACTAATTCCTCCCATGATATTGAAATGTATGTAAATTTAATTTGTATGAATCATTAACTATGGCATGATCTTCTTCTATAAATAAATAAGCTACTTAATATATCTTTTCAAACCTCAATTCTACATTTCGTTGTTTCACATAAAATATTAGTGCATTTGTTTTATTAAAGCATAATTTTGATTTTGCTTAAAACTGAATCATAATTTCAATTCCATTTAAAATTTTAAGAGTCAAAGGTTAGATAATGGAGGAAATTAAAAGAGAAGTATTTACACCAATTTACAGACTATATTGTTTTCTAGAATGGATTATATTTGGATTCCAATTGTAAAATGGTTTTAAGAATCAATGATTTTAGCATTGTTATTCAAACTATGCATAGATAAGGGAAAAAATAAGGAAAAATACAATATTTTTAATGTAATTTGGCGATCGATGTGAGCCTTCCAGACTTAGAGTGCACCAACACTCTAGTTGTGCTTTAGAACAATGTTGATCCTTTAGAACAATGGTGATCCTTGATTCTACACAAAATAAATAAATAAATAATAGTTGTGATTTTTTTTCTTTCTCTCTCTCTTTTTTTTTTTTTTTTGCGAAAACAACAATAATAAGAATGTTTCTTAAATCAAATATTTTTCCATAAATATGACATTTATATCAATTTAACTTTATAATATAACAACCATATTTTTATTTTTATTTTTCGGTTATGGGATCTATCATAATTTCTTTTACATATTTATTTATTTATTTATTTATTTATTATTATTATTATTATTATTATTATTGCAATTATGACATTTTGGACTATTGTATGATTTCTAATTTGTCCATGACTTTTCCTTTCATTTACAATCACTTGTTATTGTTAGTCAAATTATTTTATTATGGTACTTGACAATTTTGAATTTTTTTTTGTATTTATTTCTTGATTATAATTTGGATGATTTTTTGAGTCCTTTATTTTTAATTTTTTCATAAGAATATTTTGTAATAATTATGAAATTATACATGTCAAAGTAGAATATAAAACTCATACGAATATGAATGAGTATTAGAAACTTCACATTAGTTAACCATTTCAATCAAAATAATTGGATATAGTTGCTTCAAGTTTGTTGCACTTGCTCATTAAATTACCATGACTTCAAGTTAGTTATTCAACCAAAATTTCTTTCAGAATTTGATATTACAATGTTAAAATGGAATTAGTATGATAAAGTTTTTTATTCAAGAATTTTGACTCCTCATAGAGGATTTTATTTGAAGGTTCATACTTTTAATGTTTGGTTTTTGCGTCTATTGATTATAAAACTTTAGACAAAGATCTCCCCCCTCATTGACTTCCTTTTGTAAAAATTTTGTTATTGAAGATTACTTAGAGAGAGACTTGATGTTTGTCTCAAAATTTTTCTTATTCTTAGAACCATTGAGATTTTATTGGAATCTCATCTAATATACTTGTATTTGGGTTAAGTAGAATCTCAATTGAGCTTTTTTTCCTTAGGTTATGTTTGGTTCCCGGAAAATATTAAAGAAAGAAAAAAAAATGTTAAGGAAAATTGTTTTCTCATGTTTGGCTTCACTATAAAAAATATAAAAGAAAATTAAATATAATTAAAATTAATTTAAAATTTATATATTTTAAAATTATTTAATCTTGCTATAATAGAGAGAAATAAATAAAATAAGTTTGAATGAATGTATCAAAATAATTTATTAAATTTTTTTTTTTATTTTCCTTCATTTTTTCTTTCCTTCTACTTTTCCTCTCTATTTTATTTCCTTCGCATTTTCCTTATTTTCTAGGAACCATATATAGTCTTAATAAATTCCCATATTGTCAAGATTTTTTTTAAAAAAAAACGATTGCTTCAAGATAATTAATGTTGCACCGAACTTCTCACTATTGAATAAATTATGTAGCCTTTCGATTTTTTTTATACAAGTAATTTATTTAGTTATTTCATTCCTTCTTTTATCAATGCCCTATCATTTTCAACTGATTTAGTTGCAACATGTATAGTCAAGATCATTCTAAAGAACAACAAACCTTGGAAGTAAGACATGGTTGCTTCTTCTTGAGTAGCTACAATTGGTTTCATAATGCATGTCACTTCATATATTGAATCCTTAATTTCACATAAATACCTTGACCAACTAAATATTTGGCATGCAGTATCATACAGTGTAAAAGTAATCTTTGTTTTTCTTAATGAGTAAACCAACTGAGAATCGAAATATATCCTCCTTGAAATGTATTGTCCTTACTGTTCAGCAAGCTATAAATTATGTAATTAAATATGCTAGACCTGTTTGACCATCCTCTTATTGCCACCTCAGAGAATGGATGATTCTCTTCTTGGAGGATAATTCCCTCTTGTCCCAGCATGTGCAAGATCATAGGGAATAAAGATGTACTTAGACTTAGTAGTTCCAATCCAAGATTTATTCGTTCTTTTTTTGGATCTCCTGGTTCTCACATGCATGGACAAGGTTGATGATACATTGTCATAGCTAGAGCTAGGCATGGCTAAGTACAAATTCAATTACCTCACAATGCATCAGATGTGGTTTCCTTACCACATCTTAAGCCTGAATCTGAAGCCCCAATCCTTGTTGGAAACATCAATCTTAATCATAACCTGCCTATTAAAAAATTGATGGTATCCACAACCTGGTTCAGTCCTATATGAAATACTTACCAACCAACCATGGATAATATTCTTGTATTTGTGGGAATGACAAGAAATTGCTTGCCAATCCTTTGAGTGAAGAGAAACCCGAACAAGTTTTCTTGATGGTGTGAATTTGAGGTAGCTTAATTTTCTACTAGTGCAATGGGTGAATCCCAAATCCATCAGTGGAAAGAGATAGGCTTCAAAATTGCTTTATGGGGCTTGTGTTATGAGATGAAATGATAGTGCATCGTTTTGTTTCATTTGAAATTCTGCTTGGATTTTCTTATTACCAAAAGATGCCTAATCTCTTAAATCTACTTGGATTACTCATTACCAAGAGATGTTCATATCATTGCATCAATTGCACGTCTATCATTTCTCATTTTACCAAATAGCTTCCGAGTGTGAAAGCAAAGGTTGATAATAGTAACATTCCATATAAACTTATGTAAGACATTAACAAGAGTCTTTACAATGAATTCCATTTTTTCCCAAATTATTCTCATTTGTGATGTATTTTTAAAATTATTATTCATGTTTATTTTATTATGATCAATTTTCTGTCATATAGTCATTTCATAATTTCATTTAGGTTATGTTTGGTTCTCGGAAGATTTGAGGGAAAGAATAGAGAGAAAAAGTAGGTAGGAAAGAAAAAGTGAAGAAAAATTAAAAATAGAGATTCGAAATTAATGGATTATTTTTATATGCTACTTTAAATTCATTTTATTTATTTTAACTAATTGATATAAAGATTAAATAATTTAAAAATATTAAAGGAAATTATTTTTCAACCTTTGAAAAGGTCTTGGAAGTTTACCTAAAATTTGCGAGGCTTTGAAAGTAAGTAGAGTTGAAGTAGAAGGATGCTAATGTAATTTTACTAATTAATTTGTTTTACTTTTAGTACTTTGTCCATTTAGTTTCCAATTAATTAATTGATTTTTATCTTTTCCTTGGGATAGACTCTTCGTCATATATATGTTTAGCTTGGGCAGATAGAGAGGGCATTTGATAAGAGTTAGAAAATTCACCCACTTGCTACCTAAATACTTGTTTGTTCTTTCATGGTTATATTTTTGTAATGGTCTGCACCCAACCGTATAAATATTGTCTGCTCTAGACCCAAATGGGCTCTCATGGCTTTAAAATGCATTTATAAGGTTAAGAAGAGTCTCTCTATATATAGTACCATAAATTTTCTCTCCTATCCAATGTAGGACATCACAAATACACCCCCCCCCCCCAACCCAATGTAGACACAACGTCCTCCTTATGTCCCAAGGGATTGTAGGACCAAATAAACAAACACCCTTTATGGGGTCAAACAAACTCCCACATTGAGGTCGGGGATTGACTCTAATACCATTTGTATTGGTCCGCACCCAATAGTGTAGATATAGTCCGCTCTAGACCCAAGAAACCCTCACAACTTTAAAACACCAAGAACTTTTCACCCTATCCGACATGGAATGTCACAATTTCTGAAAAAAAATATTATTGTGACCTTGATATATATTCCTCTATAGAGCTAATACCACCTAGGTGGTATTTTCAAAACAAATCTGTTACTGAAATGAATTCTTATTCAAGGAGAACCTATTTCCAAATTGAATCCATGACCGAATACAAATGTTAAAACTTTAACATCAACAATAAATCCAAAAAATTTTAACCCAAAAATAAAAAATAAAAAATAAAAAATTATACATCAATTTTCAAAATTATAGAGTAATTTCGATAGGATTACATGATATATATAAATTTATGCTTGTCCACGAATATATCCAAAAAAAAAAACCAACAACTATACATGATGAAAGAACCTATACATGATCTTATGCTCTCATAAAAATATATTTTTTTTAAAATATAGATAAGTACTCAAATTTTAACCTATTGCAAGTAGGAAAAAAGCTACATTCGTTTAAGTTTGTATGTAAAAGTATTTTTATTTTTATTTCTTTTAAAAGAATTGAGTTATTGTAACGCCCAAGTATTTTTTTAAGGGCAATTTAGGAAATTACTAATAATAATTAAATTAGTTAATTAATTAATTTAATAAAGTGGAAGAGGGGTAAAAGTGTAATTTTACGAATAAATACCCTAGGTATAAATTAGAAATTCTATTTTTTCCTGTTCTTTTCTTAATAGAGTTCCTGTTCGCAGAATTTCAGAGAACGTAGGTTGGAGTCAGATTTCAGGGTTGAAGAACAGATCTCTATAGGTAAGATTCTAACCCCTAGTTTAATATTTTAGATTCATTGATTAATTTCAAACACATTAGATATCTTTTGGAAAACCCAAATCTAGATTGGGGTTTGTCTATTTAGTTTTTAAATCAAAACATTGAAAATTCATGAACATTAATTATTTCATTGGTAAAAAAAAAAATGGAAATTTTAGAAATTAGGAATTTCCTAAATGTTTAGAAAAAAAAAATTAAATTATGAACATGGGGCAGTTTATTGTTGGAAATTGAGAAACTTTGAAATTTAGAAGAATAAATCTGAGTAAAAAAAAATGAAGGAAATTTCTGGGCGTGTTGTGGCGGCAGGTGATAGCCAAAGAATAATAAAAAAATAAAAAAAATAAAATAAAATAAAAGACTTGTTGGTTATGTTGTGTGCAGTGGGAATGAGAGAGTGAGAAAATAATATTTTAGTAATAAAAAATAAATTCTCGTGTACTGGAGTGGCAGAGAGTGTAAAAAGAATGTTTTTCATATATATATTATATTAATAAAGTAGTAATGGGTAGAAAAGAAAAGAAAAAAAAAAGTGAGGTACAGGTGTTAGGAATGGGTAGTAATGCTGAGTATGAAGACTAGTATAATATGGAATTAGGTGTTGGAACTTGTTAGCCCAAGGGTTCTCCTAATCAGGTTTTGATGATAACAAACCATGGTTAAGTGACTAATTGTTTTAAACTATTAAGAATCCCAGGCTTAATCTCAAAAATTCATCAAGGATCAAACGAATACGGGATCGAGATCATTTGGAAGACTTGTGATCATAGGAAATGAATGTAAGATGATAGCATGAGTGCACTTAGGATGTTCATACCTTTTCATGCATCTTAGAAAACTCGGTTTATTCTCTAAAACTTGATTTTCTTTAAAACCCGAGTTTTATCAAATATACCTTAGGCAAATTGATTCAAAATTGGCATTTTAACTCACCTAAAGACTTTGCCTAAGTATTGGAAAAGAAAGAAATAAAAAAGGATAGGTTTTCGGGGCCAAAAGGCTCAACCGGTCGTGGCTATGGCCAACCGGCTCAACCGGTTGGGGAACCGATCGACCGGTTTCCCTTGTCCGGTCGAGGTCCGATCGAGGGAGACACAAAAACTTTCTCTCTCTCCCAGTAGCTTTTTCTTCCCGGTCGAGCCTCACCCTTGTCCGGTCGAGGTCCGGTCGATGTCCGGTCGAGGCAACGGTAACCTGCCATGCATTAAATGCACCGACGGCTAGTGATCCGGTCGACCCTTTGCTCGTCCGGTCGAGGCTACTTTTCTGCTGTTTTTGTCTCCCGAGCTTAGAAACCTATAAATTGAGAGCTCCCCTTCATTTATGAGTAAGAGAACAATTGCATTCAAAGCCTACCTACTTGTTCTTGATCAAAAAGCTCTCATTTTCTTTCTAAGTGCATCAAACCATCACTTGCATATTCTTAGTGCACTCTTGCAATTCATCCTAGCTTTCTCTTGTACTTGAGCCATCCTTAAGCTAGGTTGAGAGTTTCATCCTTGTGTAAACTGAGTGTGAAAGCCTTCAAGTAGTTCAAATCTTGAAGAGATTGTGTGAGAGCCCATTGGAGCCGGAATCCAAGTGTAAGACGATTGAAAGCTTGATTGAAGCTTCAAGTTAGTGGAACCCTCACTCGGTTAGGAGATTGAGGAGAGTGGACGTAGGCAAGGGAGGGTCGAACCACTATAAACCCGAGTTTGAATTCTCTAACTTTATCTCTTTCCTTTATTTATTTTGTGCATATATTATTGTGTGAAAAAAGATTTTGAAAAACCCAATTCACCCTCCTTTTGGGTATTTTCCTTAATTATTCATAGCCTTTGTTTTATCAATTGGTATCAGAGCTAGACCTCTTGCTTAAGACTTAATCGTCTAAGAGGAAAATGGCTATTCCATCAGGCTCATCTCAAACTGAAAATTGTTCAAAACATAGAGTTCCATTCTTTACGGGAACCGACTATCCCTATTGGAAAGCTAGAATGACTTGGTTCTTACAATCAACTGATTTAGATGTATGGGATGTCATTGAAGATGGCTCAACTTTTCCCACTAAATTAGTTGATGGAGTTTTGGTTCCAAAACCCAAGAAAGAATGGAATGAGCTTGATAGAAGAAATTTTCAATTAAATGCTAAAGTCGTTTATACTTTGCAATGTGCTATGGATAGGAATGAATATAATAGAATATGCCAATGTAAATCTGCTAAGGAAATTTGGAGATTGCTTGAAATAACTCATGAAGGAACTAATCAAGTGAAAGAGTCAAAAATTAATATACTTGTCCATAACTATGAATTGTTTTCAATGAAAGAAACTGAAACTATTGTTGAGATGATCACTAGGTTCACTGAAATTGTCAATGGCCTTGAAGCATTGGGAAGGGTCATAAATGAATCTGAAAATGTGATGAAGATATTGAGGTCTCTCCCCTCAAAGTGGCATACAAAGATCACCGCTATTCAAGAAGCTAAAGATTTGACCAAGCTACATATGGAAGAACTCTTAGGGTCATTACTGACCTATGAAATCAGTTTGACAAAGCAACTACAAGAAAGTGAAGACAAAAAGAAGAAAAGCATAGCTCTCAAGGCTACAACCAAGGAAGAAGAAGATGTTGAAGAAGAAAAACCAAGTGAAGAAGATGATGATTTAGCTCTCATCACAAGAAAGCTAAACAAGTACATGAGAGGTGAAAGGTTTAGAGGGAAAAGTTTATCTCTAGAAGAAATCCCTCAAGAAGAGAATCCTCATCACATGGTGACAAGGAAAAATGGGAAGAGAAAGGAGATTTGATATGCTTCAAATGCAAAAATCCGGGACACATTAAATATGATTGTCCTCTCTACAAATTGAAGCCAAGAGAAGAATGAAGAAGGCAATGATGGCCACTTGGAGTGAGAGTGAAGAATCTTCCGAGGAAGAAAAGGAAAAAGAAGTGGCAAACATGTGCTTCATGGCAATAGATGATCTTGATGAGGTAAACTCTAACTCTAGTGATGAAGATATGCATGCTATTTTTGAAGAACTATATGAGGATTTTGAAAAACTTAGTTTAAAAAATAATTCTCTTAAAAAGAGAATTCAAGAACTTGAAAAAGAACTTGAGGAAGTGAAAGAAAAGTTTTCGATTGATGAAATTTCTAAAACTCATCTTGAAAAAGAGAATGAGATTTTAAGAAATGAAAATGAAATTTTGAAAAATAAAATGAATGGTTGACCTCCTCTCTTTCAATTTTCTCTTGTGGACAAAAGTCCTTTGAAATGATCTTAGCAAGCCAAAAATGTGTTTTTGACAAACAAGGACTAGGATTCAAATCTTCAAAGAACCAAAAGTATTTTAAAAACTATTTTGTAAAAGAATCCTCAAGTGAATGTCCTTCCACTATTTGTAACTTTTGTGGAAGAGGAAGGCACATTAGTAGTACATGTCCCTTAAGAAATGGTGCTCAAAAGAATTCAAATGCTAAGGTTAAAAAGGTTTGGGTTGAAAAATCCAAAGTTACTAACCCTCAAGGACCCAAAAAGACATGGGTACCTAAACCAACTTGAATTCTATTTTGTAGGGCTCAAAGGAGGATAAGTGGTTCTTGGATAGTGGGTGCTCAAGACACATGACCGGGATGAATCCAAGTTTGCCTTCCTTACAAAGAGAAAAGGAGGATATGTCACCTTTGGAGACAATGCAAAAGAAAGAATCATTGGTCAAGGTAACATAGGTAATGGTACATCCTCCCTTATTGAAAGTGTTTTATTAGTAGATGGTTTAAAACACAATCTTTTGAGCATTAGTCAACTTTGTGACAAAGGTTTTAAAGTAATTTTTGAAGCATCTCATTGTATCATCAAGGATATTCAAAATGACAAAACCATCTTCATGGGCCATAGATGTGAAAATGTATATGCTATAAATATTTCAAAATATGATGGTCATGATAGATGTTTTTCAAGCATGCATGATCAAAGTTGGTTGTGGCATGGAGGTTGGGACATGCTAACATGGACCTCATTTCCCAACTCAACAAAGATGAACTCGTTAGAGGCCTTCCCAAAATTAATTTTCAAAAAGACAAAATTTGTGAAGCTTGTCAAATGGGAAAGCAAATCAAAAACTCTTTTAAAAACAAAATTTTCATCTCAACATCTAGACCTCTTGAATTGCTACACATGGATTTATTTGGTCCTTCTAGGACACCTAGTCTAGGAGGAAAATCTTATGCTTATGTCATTGTGGATGATTTCTCTAGATACACATGAGTCTTGTTTTAAGTCAAAAGAGTGAAGCTTTTTATGAGTTTTCAAATTTTGTAACAAGGTTCAAATGAAAAAGGCTTTTCAATCACTTACATTAGAAGTGATCATGGGAGAGAATTTGAGAATTTTAACTTTGAGGAATATTGCAATAAGCATGATATCAATCACAATTTTTCGGCTCCTAGAACTCCTCAACAAAATGGGGTAGTTGAAAGGAAAAATAGAACTCTTCAAGAAATGGCTAGAACCATGCTAAATGAAAACAATTGCCAAAGTATTTTTGGGCCGAAGCGGTAAACACTTCTTGCTATGTTTTAAATAGAATATTGTTGAGGCCCATTCTTAAGAAAACTCCCTATGAGCTTTGGAAAAACAAGAAACCCAACATTAGCTATTTCAAAGTCTTTGGGTGCAAATGTTTTATATTAAACACCAAAGATAATCTTGGAAAATTTGATGCAAAATCCGATGTTGGAATTTTTCTTGGCTACTCAACCTCAAGTAAAGCTTTTAGAGTTTTCAATAAAAGAACCATGGTTGTAGAAGAATCCATCCATGTCATTTTTGATGAATCTAACAATTCTCTTCAAGAAAGAGAAAGTTTTGATGATGATTTAGGATTGGAGACCTCCATGGGAAAATTGCAAATTGAAGACAAAAGACAACAAGAAAAAATGGAGAGGATCCAAGAAAGAAGAATCACCTTTGGCACTACCTCCTCCTCAGCAAGTGCAAAGTGAATCAAGCCAAGACCTTCCAAAAGATTGGAAGTTTGTCATCAATCATCCACAGATCAAATCATTGGTAATCCATCAAGTGGGGTAAGAACGAGATCATCCCTTAGAAATATTTGTAATAATCTTGCATTCATCTCTCAAATCGAACCTAAAAACATAAAAGATGCTATAGTTGATGAAAATTGGATGATTGCTATGCAAGAAGAATTAAATCATTGAAAGAAGTGAAGTATGAGAACTAGTACCAAGACCTTCAAATCAAAGTGTCATTGGAACCAAATGGGTCTTTAGAAACAAAATGGATGAAAATGGCATCATAGTAAGAAATAGGCAAGATTGGTAGCCCAAGGGTATAATCAAGAAGAAGGAATAGACTATGAAGAGACTTTTGCCCCCGTAGCTAGAATTGAAGCAATTAGAATGTTGCTTGCTTTTGCATGTTTCAAAAACTTTATTCTATATCAAATGGATGTGAAAAGTGCTTTTCTAAATGGTTTCATAAATGAGGAAGTATATGTTGAACAACCACCTGGTTTTCAAGCTTTAACTTTTCAAACCATGTTTTTTAAACTTAAAAAGCACTTTATGGTTTGAAACAAGCACCTAGAGCTTGGTATGAAAGGCTTAGTAAATTTCTTTGAAAAAGGGTTTTAAAATGGGAAAAATTGACACAACTCTTTTCATAAAACCAAAGAAAATGATATGCTCTTAGTTCAAATATATGTTGATGATATTATTTTTGGAGTTACTAATGACTCTCTTTGTGAAGATTTCTCTAAGTGTATGCATATGAGTTTGAAATGAGCATGATGGGAGAACTCAATTTCTTCCTTGGACTTCAAATCAAGCAACTAAAGGAAGGAACCTTCATCAATCAAGCAAGTATATAAAGGATCTTCTCAAGAGGTTCAACATGGAAGAAGCCAAGGTGATGAAAACTCCAATGAGCTCATCCATCAAGCTTGACATGGGATGAAAAAGGTAAATCTATGACTCAACTATGTATAGAGGCATGATAGGATCCTTGCTTTATTTGACCGCTAGTAGACCCCGATATCATGTATAGTGTATGCTTGTGTGCTAGATTTCAATCTTGTCCTAAAGAATCTCACTTAAGTGTCGTTAAAAGAATTCTTAGATATTTGAAAGGGACAATGAATATTGGTTGTGTGGTATCCTAAGGGTGATAATTTTGAATTGATTGGTTTCTCGGATGCCGATTTGCCGGTTGTAGAGTTGAAAGAAGAGCACTAGTGGCACTTGTCATTTCTTAGGACACTCACTTGTCTCATGGCATAGTAAGAAGCAAAATTCGGTAGCTTTGTCAACGGCGGAACCGAATACATAGCAGCCGGTTTGTGTTGTGCACAAATCCTTTGGATGAAACAAACCTTAGTGATTTTAACTTGTCTTTTGAGCATGTTCCTATCAAATGTGATAACATAGTGCCATAAATATTTCAAAAAATCCCTGCAACACTCTAGGACCAAGCATATAGAATTAGACATCATTTTTCTTAGAGATCATGCACAAAAGGGTGACATTACACTTGAATTTGTAAGCACAAAAGATCAACTTGCCGATATTTTTACAAAACCTCTAAGTGAAGAACAATTCTCCGATATTAGAAGACAACTATGGGTTATCTCTCTTGATATGATGTTTGCATAATGAATTCTTGTGGAAATGCATTATGATTGCATAAATTTCATCTCATACGCATCATATAGAAATCCTTAGGAAAAAGGTCAATTTTTGACCAAAAATACAAATTCCCGTGGCATTAGACATAAAAATTGGGGATTTCAACTGAAAAGGGCAGGGGGAGGATCACGAGACAAGAAAATGCAAAAAAAATTGGAAATGTGACCGTTGACCGTTGACCACGTCGACCGGTTCGTCGGGGCTGGGAATTTAAAAAGCCCGCGCGCTCAGTTTTTCCACTAATCTATGCTATTCCTTGAAAGCCTCTTCATCTTCCGCCTTCAGAGACCAATTGAGCTATTCTTTGGACCGATTTCAGGGTTTTTGAGTGATTTTTACGAGATTTTGAGGCTAGGGTTCCATCTCTGGACGTTTTGGACCTCGGATCTGGACGAGTTTCTCTCTATTTGCGCGCCATCTTCTGGTTTTGCTCCTTTCCCGCGCGCCTAGGGCTTATTCGGGTTAGTCTTCTCTCTTTGATCGCTTCATTTCTTCGAGATTATCTCCATTTTTGGATTTTGGATGGCTCCTCGAAAGGAGACGGGTGCTTCAGGGCTCGAGGCAAGCGCCCTGCTGAGCCCTCTCAGCAGCCTGAGCAGACCGAGGCTCGCCGAAAGGCGACGTACGACACCGCCCTCTTCGGCTCAGTTGAGGATTATCAGAGGTACAAGACGCATTTCGCCAAGAGAAAGGTGGCTCCAGGGAGAAACATCAATTTCTCCCAACTTCAGAGCCTCAGGTTTGAGGGACTCTTCGTCAGGATGGGATGACTGCCAGTTGTGACGATTTCTGAACCTATTTATCCGACCTTAGTGCGTGCATTCTACTCCAGGATGACCTATGGACTTGGAGGACCGATTAGGACCACTGTCCGAGGAGTTGAGATTGAGCTGAGTCCGGATAGCATCTGCCGCATCTTTAACATTCCCCCTGTTGGTCTTCGAGTATATGAGGCCAAGGCATGGCCTACTATCCCAGGGTTCGAGCCTAGAGAGGCCATTCAGAGGCTGTGCGGACTTGCAGTTGCCCATGTGATGGGCAAACCTTTAGCACATAGCCTGACCGTGCCTAGCCGAGTCCTTCACCATATGATCTGCTCCATCCTATTACCACGGGGAGGACATCGGGACGAGGTCTCCTACTATGAGGCCTTTCTTGTCGACTCACTTCTCACCGGGAGGCAGATACACGTAGAATATGTGATGATGAGGCATATGATGTCCTGCTGTGAGAGCACCACACGAGTGCTTCCCTACGGTCGCTTCCTCACTCGTGTCTTCAAGGATGCTGGGGTAGATTTGAGTAGAGAGACAGAGTTTGAGGCACCCAGCATCTATGACACGTATGACGAGCATTCTCTGGGGCGCATGAAGCTTGAGAAGGCCCCCGATGGCTCCTGGGTTAGGAAAGCCGAGCGACAGGCCGAGGACATGATCAGATACACCCCGGAGTAGAGGAGGAGGATGAGATCAGAGAGATGGAGGATGGGTTGGACCCTCAGAGGGACTCTGAGCAGAGAGGGCCCGAGCTTGACATTCTGCCTCCACATCAGTCAGAGCCTATGACGACTGAGCCATCCTTCACCGCAGGCCCTTCATCTCAGCCATCATTTACCGAGCTACCATCTCAGGCTCCTCATGCTCCTGATTATCCACCTTGGATGGATTTGTCGGCACAAATCAGCTCTCTCGGGTCTCGTATGGAGGAGTTAGCAGTGGTTCATGATACTCGCTTTTATTCCATGGAGGATCGCATTGATCAGTATCAGGCCGGCTTCACCTCTCAGTTTGAGCATCTCGTACAGAGGATTGAGCGTCTTGAGAGCCGCCAGGAGAGTCAGCACGAGGAGATGATGGCTTACCTCCGTTCAGTGTTTCCACCACCACCTCCTCAACCTTGATTTTGTTTGGGATCCCCCTTCGTTTCTTTTTTATGTTGCCAAAGGGGAGATATGTTAGGATAGGGACCTTAGGAGATTTTTCATTTCCATGCATATCATACTTATGCTTTCATGTACTATTGCTCATGCTTATATATAATATGACACTCTTATTGATTCACATTGTCTTCTCGCTTTAAATTTCCTAAATTTTGTGTTGATTATTCCATGATTGGTTTGAGGGGGAGATTTCTCTGTCTCCTAGATAACCAAGGTTTGTCATCATCAAAAGGGGAGATTGTTAGCCCAAGGGTTCTCCTAATAAGGTTTTGATGATAACAAACCATGGTTAAGTGACTAATTGTTTTAAACTATTAAGAATCTCAGGCTTAATCTCAAAAATTCATCAAAGACCAAACGAATACGGGATCGAGATCATTTGGAAGACTTGTGAATATAGGAAATGAATGTAAGATGATAGCATGAGTGCACTTAGGATGTTCATACATTTTCATGCATTTTAGAAAACTCGGTTTATTCTATAAAACTTGATTTTCTTTAAAACCCGAGTTTTATCAAATATACCTTAGGTAAATTGATTCAAAATTGACATATTAACTCACCTAAAGACTTTGCCTAAGTATTGGAAAAGAAAGAAATAAAAAAGGATAGATTTTCGGGGCCAAAAGGCTCAACCGGTCGTGGCTATGGCCAACCGGCTCAACCGGTTGGGAAACCGGTCAACCGGTTGCCCTTGTCCGGTCGAGGTCCGGTTGAGGGAGACACAAAAATTTTCTCTCTCTCCCAGTAGCTTTCTCTTCCCGGTCGAGCCTCACCCTTGTCCGGTCGAGGTCCAGTCGAGGTCCGGTCGAGGCAACGGTAACCTGCCATGCATTAAATGCACCAACGGCTAGTGATCCGGTCGACCCTTTGCTCATCCGGCGAGGCTACTTTTCTGCTGTTTTTGTCTCCCGAGCTTAGAAACCTATAAATTGATAGCTCCTCTTCATTTATGAGCAAGAGAACAATTGCATTCAAAGCCTACCTACCTGTTCTTGATCAAAAATCTCTCCTTTTCTTTCTAAGTGCATCAAACCATCACTTGCATATTCTTAGTGCCTAGCTTTCTCTTGTACTTGAGCCATCCTTAAGCTAGGTTAAGAGTTTCATCCTTGTGTAAACTGAGTGTGAAAGCCTTCAAGTGGTTCAAATCTTGAAGAGATTGTGTAAGAGCCCATTGGAGCCGGAATCCAAGTGTAAGACGATTGAAAGCTTGATTGAAGCTTCAAGTTAGTGGAACCCTTACTCGGTTAGGAGATTGAGGAAAGTGGATGTAGGCAAGGGAGGGCCGAACCACTATAAACCCGAGTTTGAATTCTCTAACTTTATCTCTTTCCTTTATTTATTTTGTGCATATATTATTGTGTGGAAGAAGATTTGAAAAACCCAATTCACCCCCCTCCCCCCCCCCCCCCTTTTGGGTATTTTCCTTAATTATTCATAGCCTTTGTTTTATCACAGTTATCAAACATACTTTAAATGACTTATATAGTACGAGAAAACATATTGTATAAAATTCAATTGTTATGATTACAATTAAGATAATTGTTAGTATTGAAAAATATATTATATGAAATTTAATTTTTATAATTATTATATATAATTTGAGAAGAACGTTTGATTACTACCCAAAAAGTGCTATTTTGCACCTTTAATTCATTATGTTTTAAGCACTTTTGTGTAGTAGTTCTCCATTTTTATTCCAATTGACATGTTAAGGACCTAGCAATGACTTCTAATCATATTTATGGCTAGTTTTAGTGTTTTGACAGCTTTTTGGATCATTAAGACAAGCCAAGCAAAGGAGAGAAGCAAAAGAGAAAAGCAAAGAGGAAAACAGAGTGAAGAAAACAGAGGACAGCAGCTGTAGTCTTCCTTCGCACTTTTGGAGCACTTCCCGAAGTCCATTTTCTACATACTATATACCATTTCAAAGCTCAGGAAGTCAAGAATCCAACGCTTCAAACCGTGTATGATTTGGAGCTGAAATGAGGAAGTTACAGCCATTGGAAGCCAATCACTCCAAGTTGAAGGAAGAATTTTGCACAACTGCGAAATCACCCTTTTGTTGCGAAATGATTTCGCAGCCTTTTTGCACAGTGCTGTGGATTTCCCCCTGAAGTTTCACGACACGTTGGAAGCCGAACACCGCAAGCTGAAAGCTAACTTCGCAGCGCTGCGGAATCAGCTTTTTGCTGCGAAGTGATTTCGCAACCCTTTTTATGCATCTGCGAAATTTCGCAGACCTCGTTTTCACCTGCGAAATGGTCCTTAGTGCTTCCCGATATTTGTGGCCGACACTTTGAGATATTTTTCTTCAGATTTTTGTGTCTAAATTTCCATTTTCTCCTTGTATTCAGCCACTCATGTAATTCATTAGCTAGGAAGTATCCAAGGAAGGGTAAATTACCTTCCTATATAACTCTCTTGTAAACACTAAAAAAAGAGACTCTCGGGGAGCTTGTTCCAGAGATCCATCATATATAAATATCATATATAGAATCAACAAACGGAGCACTTGCTCTGTTTTTCATATATATTCTTGTTTTCTCGTTAGTTTTCTTTCTAGCCAACCAAACTCTGAGGATTTTTCCTCAGAGGATGAGAGGCTAGGCTCTTCGTATCTTGGAGTGAGGAAAGCCGGGTAAGTTTCCACATGCATAAATTGGAATTTTGTTGTTTTAGTTTTATGAAGAGAAAGTGTGACCCGTTAATGGTTTTTATCTTTTTAGTTAACTTAAAACGTCTTTAAATCACCTGGCCAACACTTGGTAAGGCAAGTGATCTCCGTCCATGGAGATGCACTAGTTTACCCCTTGCGAGCCTTTGGGAGGTGATTTGAAGGTAGGATTTTCTAGAATAGCCAACACTTGGTAAGCTTTTGGACTCCAAGGAACATCCATTAGTTATCTCTTGCGAGCTTTTGACGGGTAATCCAAGGTTAAAGATCACCTTAAATGGCAAGTGCTAAGTGAGAGGTATGAGCCATTGCAAGGTGCATCAGTGAGAGGATTTAGTGTTTGAACCCATTAATGGGAAGCATCTGTACAACACCGGTTGGAGAAGGAACTATATGTTAATTCTCTAATGCGAGGAAAAGAAACAAGTGACCGGAACTCCCTTTTTGTATGAGGAATCTGAGCCTAGTGATCTGAAACTCCAAGAAACACTTTTCTTTGTAAGTAAATCAGTTACTATTTTTGGTTAGTTTAAAACCAAACCTTTTTATTTCAAACATCTTTATGCTTTCTTTTAAAGCTAACCTTGAAATGAAAAGGCACCAATTCAGCTTTGAATTAATATCATTTGTGAAGTGAAACTTATCCCAGTGAACGGTCCTAGAGCCACTATGCTATAGTAGCTTTGTCTTGCTACCCTAGTATATGGTGTAATAGGTTATAAATTTTGTTGATTACTCCCTCAATCAAGGAGCACCAGCTGGACACGAATCAACTGAGACACCAATTGGGCACGAATCAACGTTATGACAACAAATTTCATAAAAAAAATGATGGTATGATAACTACGAGTACATAAACATAATCGACAACATGTTTAATAAAATAAAAATAGAAATAACCGATTAAAGAGATGAAATATTTCCTATATTTGTGAATTTTTCTCATCCCATGTTTTTGTTTGAATAGTAACATATTTTTGACGTAAATTGCCCTTAATTATTTGAAGTATTACACTATATTTTAGAAGAAATGATTATTTTACCAAAAAAATATAATAAGAGTATTTTTGTCAAGAGGAGGCCAAAAAATGATGAATGGTTAAATTTTCAAATTGGATTTTTAATGACCCTTTTAATCTAATAACCCGAAAAATAACCACAATATGAGAAAAGTGGAGATAATATCAAATTTGATTAGAATTTGAGAAAAAAAGATGATGGATTTATAATTATCATTCGAAAATAACATGATAAAAATTTTATTGAAAATTTTTGTATTATAATTTAATTTTGAAAAACTAACATAATAAAAGAAGTACATCAAACCCAGGTTTAGAAAAAAAATAGTCAAATAGTCATGGAAACAAAGTGGTATAGTTGCTAGATTAACTTGACAATTTACTTGATCATTAATATAGTCAAATTGTAGATCATTAATCTAATCAAATTGTATGAAAGTGATTATAAATATACATTAAAATCTATCTAATCAATAGTTTACAAATAATGATGTATTATAAATCATGGACAAAATAGTCCATTACAAAATAATGATATCTTATGGACAATGAAAAAAAATGGATATTTAATTTTTTGAAAAAAATGTATAATATATAGTATACATATTAATAATATCCAATCTAGACAAACAATTACAAAAATAATGATATATTTACACAATGAGAAAAGGAAAAAATTGGGATAGTTATGGAAGTAATGATCCACTAAAAATGAGGGTAAATTACACCCAAGAATTAAAATTGGTTGAAATATCAGATTTTGATTGGCTTGGGAATAAAATCAGGTCCCAAATTAATCTTGGCCTCTAATTGAATTTTAGTAAAGAATCTTTAAAAAAAGTATGAAAACATTATGTGTATGAGAATATTTTTGTTAGTCCAAAGATTTTTCTCATCAAATTTCATGATTACAAAATAAGGTTAAGTTTATCAATGACTTGAATTAAATGAAGTTTTAGGTTTAAATGAGAAAATTTAAAGAAAGTTCAAGCAATCATGGAAGAAAGTGACTATTAGGAAAACTTGGACCTCTTGAACATTTGAAGTGGCATAGGACATATAATTAAGATGGTGTTTGTTGGTGCACTTAAGTGTGAAACTTTCCTCATGCTTTTAAAAGCTAATTTTCATCATATTTTAAGTTTAAAAACGTTGTTTCTATCATAAAAATGGATGAATATATATATATATATATATATATATATATATTTAATTCAAAATCTTGAGTCCATTTCTAAACTTAATCTAAAGGTTTCAAGAAGGGTTATATAAGTTATTAGAAGTTTTAGACTTTAAACTAAGTCTTTTTAGACACTTTTAAGTGTAATTGGTTGAATAAGCCTTTAACCTATTAAATTGGTTGGCCCAATCCGTGAGCCCTGGTTAAGGTTCCCAAGTTTCTTTTGTCTCTTTTAGTAGTTGAGGTGTAACTAATTAAGGATAGGATCAAGGGTAATCAAGAATTGATCACACATTTAGTTAAATTCAGAAACCCTAATAATCACTTGCAAAACATTAAATGTTTGGTCGAACTAGTGCTTTGATCGATCAAGGTGTTTTTGCAACTTTTTGGGTTCTCGAATTAAAAACTATAAATCGAATTGTTCTACTACATTTATGATATGAGAACAATTACCTTCAATTAAAAAGCCTCTATTTTCTCATTTTCAAAGCTCTTCTTACATATGCATTGATTTTCTACTTGCAAATTCTTTAGTGTACATTTCAAATCCAACCTAACTTTCCTTTGTATTGTGAGCTACATTTGTTTTAAGATTGGAGATATTAAATATTTTTTTATTTACTCATTGTGAGGGGGTAAACTTCAAGTTAATTGTACATTTGAAGAAACCATCAAGGTTTATTGGAGGCTAAAAATTCAAATGTCAGAAAGTTGAACGCTTTGACATAAAAGTTTCAGTGATAGCTGAAATCTTCACTTTGTTAAGGATTTAAGGAGAGTGGACGTAAGTAAACTATTGAACCACTGTAAATGAGTTTGTAGATTTTTTTCTTTTAATCTCTTTGCTTTATTATTGGCTTATTCATTACTTTTAATATAAATTAAATTTTTAAAAAAATTAACACCTAATTTATTCTCTCTTTCTTTTTTTACTTAATTTAATTAGTCATTTTCACAATTTTGTTCCATATCCTTATAAAAAATAGGGCCATTAGAAATCGAGGCTTATTGAAAAAGATTAAGAATAACAAAAAAAAACTAGAAGTGTATATGCATAAGAAAAAGGCTTATCAAAGGGAAGGGCATTAGGGAATGTGACTTATTGAAAAAGGCTCATAACATCATATAAAACTACAAATTTGTTCACACAAAAAAAAAAGTCACCAATGTGTGAATTCTTGATGTGACACTCACTTCTAAATAAATGATGGACGTTTGAATTTTTCCACTGTTTGATTGGATATGATATATCAAAATGGAAGTTAGTGTAGAAAAACAAAAGAAGGAATTTGTCTACTAATAATAAATGGTGCCTTCATAGATTGATGGATTGTCCAAACTACAAGTAAGTCATTCTAGAAGAGCAATCAAAATATTTTTTTAGGGAATTGGTCCAAAACTAAAATTTACTTTTTTTTAAAAAAAAGATATAGCTAGCAAATATGTAAAATCCCATACAAAAATAGTTATTTATTTATTTATTTTTTTAAAAAAACAATCATACACCTAGAAAGAGTATACCTTACATAATGAGAAAATAGTTAGATAACAAAAATGATGTATTGAGGTTAGATAGAAAAATGATGATATATAAAAACTTTACTATATAAAGTCGGAATAATATATCATTAACAATGAGAAAATAGTTATAAAAATAGTTTTTCCTTTTTTTAAATAATAATAATTCACGGACTCAAAAGAGTACAAGATACATAATGAGGAAATGATTAGGAAAATTTTTTTTGGCCCATGCAGGTCTCGAACCTGCGACCTTCGCGTTATTAGCACGACGCTCTAACCAACTGAGCTAATAGGCCACGGTTTTTAGATTTTGAAATAGTGTAATAAATACAAAAAGCTAAATGCTTCTGGTAGATTTATAGGTGGATACAAATCATCTCCTTATCCGCTTTCCCTCTCCACCCGAAAGCACAAAACCAATATATCAACCAAAAAAATCCAGATCCCATCACCCAATTTTTCTACAGAGATAAAATGGCTGAGGCAATCATGGGTTTCACCATAATGAAACCAAATTTCCATAATTCTTATGCCCAACCAACAAAAATGGACATCAGCCCATGTTCAAGATTGGTAAAATCTCAGTGTCCATGTTTCAAATTCATTCTTCAATTACAGTCCATGCTCAGCTGCATATTTGGCATCAGAAATCATGTATATATGTTAGCTTTTGCAGCTCAGGCAATGTTCCAGCTCTAGGTTTAACAATGGCTGGCATCAGGTAAGTAGCTCGTGAACTTCATCACAGTGAATTCTCTCCTGTTTGTTCCCCAATAAATTGAAGTAGCATAGTATAGAGTCATTTTTAAGTCCATGGCTTCATTTAAACTTTACAGAATTATCTATTAATTTTTGGAATTATAATAGACTGAGAGCAGCAAGAGCAAAAGAGCCTCTCTATGTAGGGTGAATGCACTACCGGATTGGCCTTTGATGGCAGTTCTGGTTGAGCATGTTGAAGGCCAGAGAGACCTTATAACCCACAAATCCATATGGCATCTCAATGATGAGACCATTAAGAACGTCTGTAAGTCTATACCTCTCTTTCTTCCTTTCTCTTCTCTTCATCATTGACAATTTGATGGTTATGCTTCAAATTTGAATGGAGATGATTGTGTTTAACTTTCTTCTCTGCATACAGATACATTTTACATTATGTTCACATGTTGGGGATGTTGTTTCTTTGGTTCCACAAAAGTAAGCATGGCTTATTTGCTCATTCTTTTGCATACTTAGCCCAGCTTTTACTTCAATTTTCTAATGGAGAAGGGCATGGTTTAGGACCCATATTATGATTCAGAGCAGTATAGGAAAGATGGAGGAGATGGCACCGGGCATTGGGTCTACGAAAAGGTATGCCTTTGCCCACCTCACCATTTTATGTAGAAATCACTGAAATAGTCAAATTGTAGCAGATTCTATTTGATGAAATTAACAAGGAGTGAATGCAATGAGTGATTGAGAATAATGGTGGGTGATGCAGCAAGAAGACATAGAAGAAGCTGCGAGAGCAGAACTGTGGAGGGAGGAACTCATTGAGGAGATTGAGCAGAAGGTGGGAGGACTGCGAGAGTTGGAAGAAGCTGGGCGGAAATAAGAATATATCCTATGAATGAATGAACCATACCCAAAAACCCTAGTAAATTATCATCTCATCACTTTCATCCTCTGCTTTTATGATTATAAAAAAAATCCATGCACTTGATTCGATTATATGCTTGGTGTTTTCTTGACTTAGTAGTAGTCAAGATTTTGTTGCCCTTGGAAAATCTGGACTTTACAATTGTGTAATAACATATAAGATAAAAAGTAAACTTTCCAACAAATGTATAATTAATTCTCTTTTTTTGAAATTATAATTATTTGGGCGAGTAAGGAGTGTTTGTCTATTTGATCTCTCAATTCTTCAAGATATAAGACATTGAGTTTGTACGAGGAGATGCGTTTTAAAGTCGTGAGAACCCTTTGAACTTAATGTAGATAATATTTACATGGTTTATTTGAACCCAAAGTAAATAATATCTATATAATTGGGTATAAGTTGTTACAAGTTTGAACAATCATTTTTAATCATCGAGTGATGCTTAGGTTGAATTTTTTCAATAAAAAACTTAATTTAGATTGAGCTTGATTAATGTTTGAATAACCTGGTGTTGGATTTTGGTAAAGTACCTCGAAATAAAGATCAAATTGGATTGGATTCAAGTTTATTAATTCTTAATCCGAGTTGGACTAGAGTTACTCCTCAACCTAACCTGAAATAAATTCTCATGTTTGCTACCTAATTTACACCCTCAATTTGAAATCAACTTCATGAGGCATCAGACCATTGTACCTATATGGTATAACCTTTATAAGGCCATCTCAATCTTTTTAATATTTTATAATTTTATTCGAACTAATTTATATTTTCATAAGAAAAATATTGAAATAAGAAATATTTAATTTATTACTAAAAAATTGTATGGATCATATTATAACATGGTGCTTGTGCTTTAAGACCTTGATTCTTATTAATTGGTGTCTAAAACTGGGCCGGGCCATGAATTACAGGGCCGGGCTTGGGAATATATGAGAGCAGTTTTGGTGGGCTGGGTTTATCTAGCAGTATCATGGCATGTTTACTTTACATTTTGGGAAAGGGAATAAAAGGAAATTAAAATCAAGAATTTGATGAAGAAAAGGGTTAGGGTTTTAATGGGTGGAATTGAAAGGTTCAAGAGAAAAATACTTTTATCATTTCACATTCATAATTTATTTATTTATTACCAAAAATGGATACCAAGAAAGTTATGTGGATGTCTTTGAGAATTATCTTCCTAAAAAAGGGTGTGGGCTTGTATGTTCTTTGATTGCAGAATTTTAAGTAGCCAAGCAAGAGAAAGCCACCTTTTCTTTGATTTTATAGGAATAAGGTAAATATATGGTATGATCCCATTTGACCCTTTTGTCAAATTGACATGTGGATTGGTAAACATCAGCCAGATCAGTAGGGAAACCCCCTTTGCCATCCTTTTTGTTGGTCTCAACCAATGAGGAAACTAGATTTTTCAAAATATGATCATTAGAATTTATATAAAATGGTGATAAGAAACTCTAACCTTGCAAAGTTGGACCATATAGAGTCCTTTTGCTGTTTTCATATCACCTCATTTTCTTTACTATTATTGGTTCTGCAAAAACCATATCTCCTCCATGCCCTTTTACTAGAAGGAGGTGGGTTGGGTTGATGGGGTGATGGGCAGAACCGGCATATAGGACTTAGGAGAGGAAGGTCTTATCCACAACACCTCAAAACCAGGGAATTGGTATTTCTAGAAGACTCCTTTTCCCTTGGTTTGCAAAAACCAATGGGTCATCCCAAGCCCCCAAAGAAGGAAAAAAGGCACCAAAACTGTGGGCTATCCCTCTGCAGGTTTCATCCCTAATCCCATAAAAAGAGCAGAGATACGTGCGTGGTCACATGTTGGGATTAAGGCATCTAGAAGTCTTTTGCATCATCTTCAAAAATCTTTAGAGGGTATCTGACCAAATGGTTCACTGCAAATCTCAAAAAACCACCCACGACCGACTGTTGGACACACGTTCTGCCCTTCTGTGATCGGATTGCAGATACTTGTTAAGGTCCCCCAGGTGAATGTGAACTGCATGAAACGCTGCGTTTTGGGGGGGAGTTAAACACTTGGGACCCATGGATCAAATTTCAAGGATATCGTATTTGGTTTGGGGGGAGGATAAGGACAGCACACCAAGGACAGCATGGGAAAGTGGGGGTGGTTTCTTCCCTCGAATTTCAGTCCCTTGTGTGCAAGGTTTCCCCAAAAAAGAGAGAAAACCCAAACTTTCGATGTGGGATGCTGAGATTCGTTTGTGTAATCATTACCAAAGTCCAAAGCATGCCGCATTGCCACTTACTACAAGGCATTAAGCGTTCCTAATTTATTTGCTTTTCCCAACCCTTTCTTCTTTCCTTGTCCCCCAAAACACTCGTAATATCCATTTTAAAGAGTATTGGAAAATCCACTCATCCCCAAACACTCATAAGTTGGAAGACATTGAATGCAAATGTATTGGATGCAACATTGGAAGATATTTTCATAATAAGTTTAATTTATTCCCATTAGAGACTAATATGGTGTTTATTTTTTACTTAATTTTAAATAAAACTTAAAATTAAATAAATTTTAATAGTGCCAAAAATTAAGTTTTTTTTAATATTATGTTTCTATTAAGTATTAAAAAATAAAAAATTAATATATTACTTTTAATATTTAAAAATTAAAAGAAAAAAAACACCTAAATGATTATGCTAAAAGAAAATAATTTGGGTGGATAAAATCAATTATGTTATTAATATCCCACAATTTTTAATCTTATCCAAATTATTAACATGAACTAATAAGAATTAAATGGATAGAATATTTGTGATGAACTTATCCACATCAAATAGTAAATTTAAGATTCCTTTCATCTCGGCTGACGCAATGCATCAGTCTCACCCTTTAGTGCCTCCATCTAAAAGTAAATATTTTATTTTATGCATATAAAAAATATATTAATTCTAAATAAATAAATGTCAAACATAATTTTTTTTTCCCTTTATTTTCTCTTTACAAACAAACTTGAATTAAAAAAAAAAAGAAAAAGGAAGAATATTCACTCTTTACCCTTTTAGTGCTTGCATTTAAAGCAATATTTTATTAAAGTGAAAATTTTTAATTTTTTATAATATTTTATAATAAAAATTGATTAATTTTAAATAGATAAACATCAGAATATAATATTTTTTTTTGGCCTTCATTTTCTCATAAGAACAAACTTATCTTGAAAAAAGGGGGGTAAAGACTGCAATCTTATCTTGTTTGTAATTTTATGAAATAGAAAAAGGGTTAGGAGGGGAGTGAGCTTTCGTTTGTGAGCCGTTTCGTGATCAAAACAAGGCAACTGCCAGAACACCTCCCGATGGTATGGAAATCTAAAAAACTGAGAGCTAGTCAGACACTGCTTTAATTTCGTTCATTTTTTATTTTTATCCAAAATAAAATTAATGGATAAAGTTAAAATCCAAATGGATATAGTCCCCCACCAACCTCTTATATTTCTCTTCCCCACTCCGGATTACCTTGCCTCTTTGGGATCTCTCTTCTGCCTAGCTTCTCTCTCTAAAAACCGGCCACATACAGTCAACAAAGAACAATTTTTTTGTTCAACCGGCGTTTTGATTGACAAACCGAGTGGGCTTTGCTTTGTTTTTGTTTTCTGGGTATCTTCAAGGCCTTTTTCTTCTGTGTTGACGAAGAGGGTTTGAATTTTCTCTTTTCCTTCCTCAGCGCAGCCTTCCGACTTCAAGAAAAAAAAAAAAAAACTGGTTTTGGTCCAAAAGGAGAGGTGGGTTTTCTCGTTTGATGCTATAAACTCGAAAAAGGGTTAGATTCTTGAATAGCCATGGCTTGTTCATTGAAGACTGGTCTGTGCATTTCTGGGACGATGGAGGCTTCTTTCAGGCCCAAAAGCAAAGGGGTTCACGAGTCATGTGCCTCCTTTGGGTCTTTAAAGTTCAAAGAATCTCTTGTTCTGGGTAGCAGATTACGGGAAAGCATGTGTTTATCACGGATCAGAAATGTTTAAGAGATTGGAGTTTCAAGCCCCATACAAATTCTCTGTTCATGTGAGTCAGCCTCTCTTTGTTTGTTTGTTCGGTTATTTTATTTATTCTGGTTTATTTTGTGTCTTGAAAACTAATTTCAATCTTCGGTTTCATGCACAAGCATCAATCTGCGTGAGCCGAGCTCTGAGATGGTGGGAGAAGACTCTTAAAACCAACATGGTAGAGATCCATTCGCACAAGAGCTCGTCGATTCCTTACTGAATGCAGGGGATAGATTGGTGGTTGTTGACTTCTATTCGCCTGGTTGTGGAGGCTGCAAAGCTCTGCATCCCAAGGTATTATTGCTTCTGAAAACTGTTCTTCCAAGTCTAACTGCTATGGCTGCGTATAATCTCCATTATTATTAAGAAAATTTCAATCTGATTCGAGTCTTATTTAATCAGATCTGTCAGCTGGCTGAATTGAACCCAAATGCAATTTTTCTCAAAGTTGATTATGAAGAACTCAAAACTATGTGTCACGCTCTCCACATCCATGTCCTACCATTCTTTAGGTTCTACAGAGGTGCAGAGGGCAGGGTTTGCAGCTTTAGCTGCACCAATGCAACTGTAAGAATCTGTCTCAATCAGTATGACACCCTAAATTCTCTATAAAATAAAATAAAAAACCATAATTGGATCTTCGTGACCAAACTTATAAGCCATATTTCTTGTACACAGATCAAGAAATTCAAGGATGCATTGGCAAAGCACGGCGCCAATCGATGTAGTCTCGGCCCTGCAAAAGGCCTAGATGAATCTGAGCTGCTGAAGTTGGCAGCAGTTGGTGAGATACTCTGAATTTACCATTACCATCTTCCAAGGGTGAAGTAATGGAGGATTCGGCCCTGAAAGGCGCTCATATGTCTGGTTTCTGGGGCAAAGCAGGTAGCAATATGGAACTTGAAGAAGAGAGTGCGATATTGAAGGTCTGAAAGAAACGCCCACTTGAGCTTTCAATATAAATTAGCTATGGAGAAAAGCTGCTGCAACTCCATATTTTATTTTTTCTTTCATATGGATTGGTAGTTTGGTATTGTGGTTGTATATAATCATTTTTGGGTTTTCCATAAGCAGGCTCTTGGTTTTTGGATCGAGCCCTGCCTCGACAGCTATGGTGAATCTGTAATAGAATTGGATATTGTGATCCTGATTTGAGGATAATATCAATTCACATCCCTCTTGATTTTTGTTCTGTTCCTTTTCTGGTGTAACTGAAAATACCAAGTAGCACATGAAATTTAGGTTTTAAACGAAGATATTAAACAAATGAGATCAAATATAAAATACAAATAAACAGGATTTGAGTATAAAATAAAATCATGGTATTTGACATTTCATAAATATTTTCCTCTAAAATCCATTCTAGATTTTTTAACTTGACATATACGTGGGGGTTCACTCCACATAATCCCAGTAGATGGTCCGAACAAATGGTGCCAGATGATTGCCCGCCCTCCTAAGGACATTCATCACTATAGAAAAGGTTAGAGTGCATAGTTAATGACATCGTCATTAGCTCTATATAAACCTTTCAAAAAGTATGAATAAGTTACGCTCATTCTCTCCCACAAAATGGTTAAGACTTATATGCAGAAAGAAACCAACTGGACAGACTCATCAAGAGACACGAAGTAAGGGAGAATTTGCAAAGGTAACCCGACTCCAATACAACTGGATAGACTCTTCAAGAGACACGAAGACACGAAGTAAGGGAGAGTAGACGGACCTGACAGACTCTTCAAGAAACACGAAGTAAGGGAGAGTAGATGGACCTGACTCTAGTTCGCTTTGCTTAAAAAATATATTTTCAGGTCTATTCAAATTCAAGTGGATTTGTTTTTCAAGGATTTGAAAATGTTTTCTTTGATCTTCTTAGGTGGGGTTTTTTTTTTTTTTTTTTTAACTAAAAAAATTTATTTATAACTTTTGTTTTATAAACATCAGTTTAAAAACTTAAACATTTTAAAGTTTTTTTAAAAAAATTTTTAAAATATTTTTAAAATAATTTTTATTTTTATTATTCTATATATTTATATAATTATTTCTTAGAATATCTTTTAAAAAATAAGTGAACTAAAATAAAAAATAAAAAATAAACTAAAAATATGTTGATTTTTATTTTTGAGAATAAAAAATAATTTTTGATTTATTAAATATATTTTTATTTTTAAAAAAATTTTAAATAGTTACCACATGCACTGAGAATGGGATAGATAAAGATTTTGGATTTTTAAGATGACAACGTGAGAACTTTGGAGTTGGGATTTGTCAGTGATCTGGGAATCATTGTGGTGGTTGGAGGTTTGATCAATTAATGAATTCCAATGCTCATGTTGTTGTGATAAAATCAAATAGTCTTCTCAAACGATAAGATGAGTCCACAGCTAGAACGAGTCGACTCACCCCATCCAAAAACTTTAATAATCCATTGATTTGCTCACAGCTCAGACGCGTCCAAGTTTCCTTTTCAAAGGCACATGGGTAGAAGAAGAATCTGCCGAAGAGCAGTTCATGTGTATATTTATTTAGACCTTATTTGTCTAAATAAGGTTAATTTATTTATTTAATATACATACTTGGAGCCTTGGGTTTTGCCGATTATTAGACACGATCATTGCGTCAGGGAAGCCATAAGAAACCGAAATTTTGGAAGTAATTGATAAAGTGGCGGGAAGTGCTTGGTCAGTCAGCGGACGAACTCTTTATTTTAAAGAGTATAGAGTGGATAACCAACCATGGAACACCACACTCCACATGAGGGTCAATTTTGTGCAAACAAATGGGTCCCCAATCGGACCAATAAAGACAGGCCAGATGAGTAAAATGGCGTGGCACTGAGGTGGATGGCTGGGTTCCCCATTCAGAAAGGGCCCCATTGAAACAAAATAATGTCGACAATAGATCCAGACCAGACTTCCCAATCATGACGGAGCCCAATTATTTGCCTGGTTTTGTAACTTGGACTCCCAGTGGATAAAATGCAAAAAGAGTAGGACCGAGTTACCTGCATTTTGGCTTAAATGAAACAATAGGCATAATTTTATCGTCCACAGAAAATAACAAAAGCCATATGGTACAATGTCACGGGAATCTAATTGGCATTGCACGTGTATCACACGAGATATGTAAAAAGCGCCTTTACATTAAGACATAACAAATCTACAAAGGATTTGAACCAGCAGTGGGATGGATGATATGACTGCTATCAACTCTATTCAAAGTTTAAAGACAGCAGCATCCCTTAAATTTACTTTTCTTCCTACCAAACCTGGAGGCAGATCAAATCCTGATGCAACGAAGTAGCAAGTTTTGTGCGAGTTCAGCCTTGACGGAAAGAAAAGCTAGAAATAATGTTGGGGGAAAACCTCAGGGAACCGCTGAGAGCTTGATGCAAGAATTCCTGGAGTCAATGACGGGCAATCTCGGAAGAAAATACTAGCGATACTAGCAACTATTTAGCTTTAATAGCCCAATAGAGAAAGAGACTTAACCAAGAACCACCGCGGGTTTTAAAAGGAGTGATGATTGTTTGGCTTTTCCTTCCAATTAAAAGGCAAAAACACATTTTTAGGTTGAATGCAAGCTAGGCACCAGTGGGCCTCAGACCGGGTCCGGCTGAAAAGACGCGAGGACGGTGGAGACATAGGCTTTCCGTCGGTATCATAGTGGTGCTGACTCGATAATTAAGAGGTATTGGAGTCCAGTCCCATAGAGATGAAAATGTCTAGTGAGAGCCGAGATGCAAACTCATCCTGCACTCATGACATCTGTCTTTGGCAACAAATCTAAAAGAATATACGAAACATCAACTCAACCCATTTCCATTGGACCCATTACTAGCGGTGTAGCATACAATTCGTGCACTCTGTCTCACCCCTTGTACAAAGGGCCGACAATTCTTGATCCGATCAACAAACAGTCAAAAACAACCCCGAAGCAACATAAACTCGAAAGGGATTGCCATGCCAATCATGTTTATACTCGTATCAACTTATTAGTTAGAAGATTGAAGACATTTGACACATTTTGACCTACTTCATGATTTATTAGTGAATGACTACGCGGTGATTTTTAAGTCCACTTGGGCTGATAGCTTAGAAGATTATGGCTAAAATATTGTTATTTTAGCTAAATGGGAGCTAGTATTTTCTCCGGTGAGACGGAGCCAAGTTCATGGAGATTGCCCATCATTGACTCGGGGAATTCTTGCATCAAGCTCTCAGCGGATCCCTGAGGTCTTA
Source organism: Vitis riparia (assembly GCF_004353265.1). Taxonomy (NCBI): domain Eukaryota; kingdom Viridiplantae; phylum Streptophyta; class Magnoliopsida; order Vitales; family Vitaceae; genus Vitis; species Vitis riparia. Next base: position 5,623,641 of record NC_048446.1, read on the forward strand.
GACCAACATTATTTCTAGCTTTTCTTTCCGTCAAGGCTGAACTCGCACAAAACTTGCTTGCATCAGGATTTGATCTGCCTCCAGGTTTGGTAGGAAGAAGAGTAATTTTAAGGGATGCCTAGCATCTCTCTCTTAGTTGGAAGACGGGTGCTTACTGTCTTTAAACTTTGAATAGAGTTGATAGCAGTCATATCATCCATCCCACTGCTGGTTAAAGTCCTTTTTAGATTTGATTTATATTATGTAAAAGCGCTTTTGACATATCTCGTGTGATACACGTGTAATGCCAGTTGTTTGGCTTTTTCTTCCAATAATTAAAAATGGAAACCATATTTTAGGTTGACCACAAACTAGGCACCAGTGGGCCTCAGATCGAGTCCGGCTGAAAAGACTAGAGGGCAGGTGAGCCATAGGCTTCTCCGTCGGTACCATAGCGGTGTCGACTCACGAATCCAGTCCCATAGAGATGAAAATGTTGCTTGTGAGAGCCGAGATGCAAACTCATCCTCCTTCTCATGACATCTGTCTTTGGCAACAAATCTAAAAGAATAAATGAAACATCAACTCAATCCATTTCCTTTGGTTGGACCCATTACTAGCAGTGTAGAAGAAAATTTTGACACACTCGTGCCAATAATTTATATTAAATTCATTATAATTTTCATAAATCATTCTCGAGAGTTTTGAATTATGCATGTGATGCCCATGGCTGAGTCATGACTGACTGTGCCTGAGTCATAATTGGTTGTGTAAATGAATTGAATAGTATCAATTTCAGCCCCACATGTCGTATTCTAAGTAAAATAATCCAAGTAGCTTTATTCATTGTCAGCTGAATATTTCAAGTCCATGCATTCCCCATTCTTCTTTACATTCGTACTAAATATATGACCTTTGTTTGGGTTGAATGTGAATAAAAAAAGACGCCCGTATATTCATCCATTTCATTATTGAAGTCAGGGAAGGTGCACCCTGGGCAGATCAAAGGCTACACCAAGTCCAACCCAAATTAAAAAAAATTCAACCAAACTCAACCTCAACCTAACCTCTAAACCAACTCAACCCAAATTCAACTTCATTGAATTAAATTCAGATTGAGCAAAAGCTTAGATTGATCAGGTTAAACTCGGATTGCTAAGGCTATATTCAGATTGATTCAAAATCTAACTATTGTGGCTTTTCAAAAACGTTTTTTTTCTAGACTTTTATACCAAAATTTAAAAATAATAAATACCACAAAACTTTAAGATAACAATATAAAAATTAAATAAACTTATATATCTTTATAAAAATGAAAAAAAAGTATATGATATTAATTATAACTTGATTTTTTTTTTAAATCTTAAAATATATATATTATTATATAAGATAATAAATATAATACAAAACATTAAATTGAATTCAAGTTAACCGAGATTGTCTCAACCTTGGCCCAACCCATATTGAGCTCAAGTTGAGAAAACTTAAACCTAAACTCAACCTGCCCAAACATCATGCTGGGCTTGAGTTGGGTAAGGCCAACTCACCTGCACCCTATCGCGCAACCTCCTGCATTCAATTCACAAACAATATGGATTTCAAGCAAGTGAAAAGTAGAAATTTGAGCCTTCATATTCCATATAGAACAGTTTATTACATATGATTCTTTTGGAGCCCAATTTCCGGTCAGGCTACTACAAAGAGCACCATTCAAATTTCCGTTCTTATGTTAACAATCATCAGGCCTCTTCTCAAAACTTTGCTTGAAATCCAACATTAAAATCAGCATAATTCTCATGAAACCTTTAACAATTTCAAAATCATCCATGCCTCAAATCACCCAAGTGAAAACCGGCAAGCATCATCAATCAGAAGAAATAATGCCTAGAATTTTTAGGCAGAAAAGGAAATTATTTTATAAAAAAAGTCTTGGTCTGATTGCAAGTACAGATGGTTATGCCTCAGAGGTAGTGACAATGGTGTATCATCATTCTTGATCTCTGATAATACGTGCATTTAAATGCATCATTGGCACACCATGGTATCTGTTTTAGGTGCTCATCAAATGCTTCACAGATTAAGAAAAACCCACTTAAGCAAAGCAACAAAAAGGGTGAAAAACAACTTCCAAAACTAAAAATAGCCCACAAATGTACATTTTGATGTGAAAAAATGATTTTGAAAATCAATAATTACCATGTTGCATATGCTAAATTGCACACAAATGCAGAGGCTAAGAAACATTATTTGAAAAATAATGTGAAAATTAACCTAATTTTCATATTAACAGTGAAAGTATATCAAGCAATATGCTTGTGCATCAGAGAGATTCCCAAAGACAAATCATCATTCTCCATTGGAGGTGCTGATGTCCCTGTCTGATATCGTCACTTGCACAACCATACTGATACCAGCAGATAGTCCAATACCAACCTAACCAATATTCCACTGTACAAGAATCAAATTAACATACCATCCTTCCAAACCCTACAATCAGATAGGTTCAAATAATCAGATTAGAAAGGACTAAATATGAAATGCCTCGTATCATTTGTTTGACATCATAGAAAAATATGGAATGAATCTTTGTAAATTAATGCATCAGAGAGATTCCCAAGAACAAGTCATCAATCTCCTAAAGAGTGCAGATGTCCCTGTCTGTTTTAACATCACTTGCATGCTCTCACCATTATGTAATCAAAGCCATTTTTCTAAAATATGATACCATCTCCAACAGTGCATAATACCTTACAAATCCAATCTTTTAAACAAAACAAAAGCTTGCATGAAGGACCGTAAGGGAGAATAGAAAATAGAAGAGGAAAGAAAACCAAACTAAGGTAGCCAAGAAAATTGAAAACACAAGAAAAAGAGTACGCCTCAGATTAAAATTCTTTTCATAGGTATTACCCTCAAAGTATATTTAAAACCATCACAGGCACATGCTTGATTCTCCAAAACATCAGAAACAGAAAACAAGCAAGCAAAAAAAAAAAGCATTGTAGCAAGCTAATAGAGACAATGGGTCTATCCCACAAACAAACGTGGGGAGTTTGAATCAAACAAAAGCCAAGAAAAACAAAAGAAATATCCCCAGCATAGAAACTAAGAATCTGTTTTAAGAAAATCGCACCTTTTTACAATCGAAGCAGGCTACAACCCTAAGTGGATATCAGAAAGGCAATACTGATCAAACAAAAGCAAATCTTGAATCGACTCAAAAGCCAGAAAACAAGGGGGGAAAGTAGAGAAAACCCTAAGTTCAAAAGATCACATCGTTTCAATGAGGCTAAACCCCTAATCGGGTATCAGCAATGGCACTCGATGAACAAAGCCTATAGCATTTTCAAAGAAATCCATCGACAACCTTCGCATAGCAATGAAGGAACCCTAATTGGGTCGGCCTAATGATCTACCCCGGATCTGGGGTTCGGAGTGCCAGCTGCTAACATATATACCGTTGAGAGAACTAGGGCAGGAACATTGAGGCGGCGCATGATAACACACCGAGCGCTGTGAGATCAGAACCGTTGATCTGAAAAAGAAGGAAATAATTTGCCTCTTTGCCCTTATGTTTTCTATATAATATTATTATTATTTCCATATGTTGTTTGCCTTTTTCACTTATGCCCTTGTCTTATTCAAGGCTGTCTAGCTTGGGCTCTGTTAAACAATTTGTTTAAGCCCACTAATCAAAGAAATCAAGCCCATATGCAATGCCAATAAATTTTAAAGTAGAAATCCACGTTCTATTCTTCTTTCTTGAAGCAAACAACTTTCCAATCTCACCTACAAACATTGGAAAGCCATTAAAACTCATTGAAAAATGATAAAAAAAATAAATAAATAAATAAGTTATCTTATTTATAACTATACCATTTTAAATTTTTTAACTTCTAATTAAAAGTAAAAAATAAAATTAGAATTAATAAATATTTGAATATTCTTAAAATTAAAAATAAAATTAGAAAATATTAATAATTTCTATAAAATAATAAAAGTAGAACTGAACAACAGTTCAGGGAATGTAGGAAGTTGGATTTGGGCCAGACTATTCTCCAAGTCTGACCTGTTGCAAGCCCAGTTGTTAATCACTTTCAGTGCTCACTAGTTGCCTCCTTGTGGGCTGAGAGCCCACAAAGTTTGATGGAAGCTATGGGCTCTCTCTTTCCAGCCGATAATCGGCTCTCACAGTTACACTGCCCATATTTTCATGGGCTTGTCATCCCAATCTTGGGAATCCATGGGGCCACAAAACGGGCTTTCCTTTGTGGGAAACCCACCATGGCCTGTCTAAAGGTCTACTTGAACGCAGTACCCATTAGCCAACGAACAACGATGACTTATCCTATTTGATCTGACTTTTGAAAAGTCAAAAGTTCTATTTAAATTTAATCAAACTTTTTATACTTATTTAGTTAATTTTTCTTATTGGCATGGATTTAGACTTCCCATAATCTCACTTAGACTTCTCCTAACACTTAGGTGGTATTTGTTTTTTGTTGAAAGCAATTTAGTTTTAGAATTTAGGTTATTTGTTTTTCTACTTTTTCATAACTTATTATAAACTTTTCATTAAATATAAAAAGTCAAAGTATGTAATTTTTTCTAAATATAAAAAATAACATATTAATTTTTTTTACTTTTTAATACTTAATAGAAATAAAATACTACAAAAACAAATAACTCAATATTTAACACTATTAAGCATTAAAATTTTATTTATAATTGAGTAAAAAAAACAAATATCACCTTAAACAACTTCAAGACATTTGATGTTGTTAAGTTAGCTTTACCAACCCACTTAACTAATTAAGCTAAGTATCCACATGACTTAAAAGTTTAGAAGTCACATGTAGGTAGCACTTAAAAAGGAAATGAAGTTTTTATTGTATAAAGGATGTTTTACATTGCTTTGAAAGCTCATTTGCTTAGTATCTTGACCAAATGAGATTCTTATATATTTATAAACACTTTAAAAACCCTCTTACACCTTTGAAGGTTCCTTACAATTTAATAATTCTTTAAAACATCCTAGACAAATACTATATACAAATATTTACATGATGTCTTTAAAACTCTCTAGAAAGTCATATTTTTCTCATATCTTCCATATTAGTCTAGAGATGTGTAGACGTTCATTTGTTCCTCTAAAACCTTTCATACTTCTCCACTAGTGGATGTTTCCTAAAGGTTCTAGAAGCTTCTTGCTCTTATATAAGTTCAAGGGAGGGCTATTTGGAGTAGGATGTGAAATTATGATTTTAAAAAGATTTAATATGAAATTTTAAAAAATATTGTTTCTTATAGAAAATTTATTTTACCTCAAATTAGAAATTCTTTTATGATTAATAATATTTTTACAATATCAATATTTTTTTTATATAAAAATTGTGACTTTAACAACTTCAGTTTCAAGTTAAAGTAAAAAATAGAAAGTTATCAAAAACTAGGTCCCATTATTAAATCTTGATTTTATTACTGACTGATTTTGTAAACTAAACTCTTTAATTATTTTTAAAATTTTTTTATTTCTTATTTATACAAATATAGAAACCCAGGTTCTATTTTTCTTCCTGAAAACCAATAACTTTCCTATATCACCTACAAATATTGAAAAACAATTGAAACTCTTTGAAAAATCATCAAAAAAAGTTTTCCACTTATTATTATACAATTATTAAGTATTTACCAATAATTACTAGTAAAAATATAAAACTAGAATTGATAAATATGTTTAATATTCTTAAAATGAAAAATACAATTGGAAAATATTTATGGTTTCTATAAAATCATAAAACTAGAACTGTATCCCATTTGAAATAACTAAGTTGAAGGGAATGTGGGAAGTTGGGTTTGGGCCTGACTATTCTCGAAGCCCTGACCTGTTTCAAGCCCAGTTATTAACCACTTTGAGCGCCCGCTAATTCCCTCCTCATGGGCCACAAAATTTGATGGAAGCCATGGGCCCTCCTCTCTTTCCAGTCTATCAATCTTGCCTCTCAGGGTTGCGTGGCCCATATTGTCATGGGCTTGTCCTCTGAACCTTGATTCTCCATGGGGCCTAAAATAGGCTTGCCCTCGTTAGAAACCCACACAAGCCCGTCTAAAGGTCGTTTCAAAGACCAATAACCATTAGCCAATGAACAAGGATGAGTCTTGTTTGGTTCAACTTTTTGAAAAGCCAAATTCTTTGTTTAAGATCAATAAAAGCATCTATACATGTTTAATTAATTTTACTTAAAGAATTTATGATTTTTAAAAAAGTTCAATATAAAAATTTTAAAAATGTTATTTCTTTTGCAAGCTTTATATTGATTTATGGAAGAAGTATTTTTTTATCCAGTAAAACTTTTACAATACCAATATTATTTTTTTTAAATCACGATTTTAACTTCGTTTTAATTTCGGCTAAAGTAAAAAAGCAAGAAGTTATCTTAAATAAAGTTTCGTTTAATCTGACAAACCGATCTTTGTAAACAAGAGTTGTGTTACGTAAGACTTATTTTTTTTTAGAAAATTTTTAAAAAGAAAATTATATAAAAATATAAAGTACGTATAATTTGAAAAAGCTCATTTGAAAATAGTAAAGTAGTCTAATTTGTATCCTTTTCAAGTGACATGGGTCTAGATATGAGAGGTGGTTTTCACCGGTCACCACCATGTCTTGAACTTTTAGGAGTTCTTCTCTTCACGGTGAAGGAATGACTCATTCAAAAGTTTCATGCTTACCCTTTTTTTTTTTTTCTATCTTTAGATGCTTTAGCAATCCACAGAGGCTAAGACGAAATTTTTTCCCAAAACTCGCCTTACTTCGGCGGAAGCCAAGAGCTTTCTCAAAAGTCAATTCCCTTGATACCTTATACCTATCTCTGTTTCAAAATGCTTACTTAAATGGAACTTGGCTTGTCATGAGCTTTGTTTCACCTTTTCTCGGGGTATGTACATACCCCCTTGTCATCATCTTTGTTCGTTTTCTCGGACCATTCTGACCGTCAAGAAATGAAAATCCTTTCACACCGGCAGATGAGTTAAACCTGGATTCCACAGGGAGCTTCAAGTATGAACCCCACGCATGGCCTTGGAATTTTTGAGATGGATTACGACTACTTGATTTCCGTATTCCATGAAAATTTTCCCCTTATTGAAGTCATGCATAAAAGCCGGTCCAAAATAGCGGATGTAATGTGGGTCAGAGAAGAGTCAGAATCACGAGCCCATGTTACCATGTCTGCAGCTTGTCACGTACCGGCAGATGGATCCAATTGAGCTTACATGTATTAGAACCGTAGTAGCCGTTCATATTTTGAATCCTTGAGACACATGTCACCTTCTCGGATATATTTATCTACGCGATAACCTTATCAAACTTTGGAGGATCAGTTTAAAACTTAAAGCAGATGATGACCCATGATGCAGAGAACCTTAAGAGCTCTACGCCACCAACTTAAGCAATGAAAAGTGGGGAATCAATGACCCTTTTAGCAGCTTTAACGTGGGCATGCATTCAATTTTTTAACAAACTACTGCATGCTTCCATACTCCACAACCCTAAAGGAGTTTATTTATTAATACCCAGATGAAGTAACTTTCATTACACAATCATTTCCACCTTCAAACTACCTGTTGAATTTTGTCTGTGTTCAATGATGACTCACCATCGTTAGTAGATCAAATCTTTTAAATTCAAATTTAGCAGGTAAGGGACAGATGAAGCTTGAAAGTTGAATCTGCTTTTGAATGTTATTGGTTTTGGCCCATGCTGCCCTCTAGTGTAGCAGCTAAACAGTGGGATTAATGGGTCATTTATGGGTGTAGAATTGTCTTTTTGGTGGGATAGGTATGGGCACCTAGTAGTTAAAAGGGAGTTGGCCCACAGCAGTAAACTTTGAATTTGAGAGCAAAGTCACTCGACAAATGTACATGCATGAGGTGGTGATATAATTAGATATTGAAAAAGGTGCTTAGACCCACAATTTTCTCCAGAAATATTGCTTTGATTGAGGGCTAATAAGATTGATTTGTCGTAGAAACTAGAAGGGTTTTGTCAGGCGGTGATTAGGGGAGAAATGTTGACAAAGTACCAAAGATTTGGTGTAAACAAAGATAGATCTTGACAATCAGCATGTAACAGAACAGCCGAAAAAAATAATAACAAATGGGAATCTGGTCAAACAAACATTAAGTTTTGGAAAATAACTGAAATTAGAAAGGAGGAAAAAAGCATTCTGGTTTTGTTTGCAATTAACCTTAGGGAAATACAAACACGGCTCTATAATCAATATACCAAAGCAAATGATAATTTGAAGGGATGATGAACAAAAATAACTCATAAGGTAGAGAAAAAAGGAAACTATCATCAACAATTTTATTCCGTCTATTTTGTGTCTTATCATGGTTGTTTCCAGAGTTTGGTCTTTCAGACATGAAGGAAATGAATTATAAGGGAAAAGAAAATTTCAAGAGAGAAGCCAAAAGACTTTTGAATAGTGAACGAAGAAGAAGCCAATTTAGGGTCATCTCCCGCGTGGGAGACCCTGATCCTATTTCAAGTTGCTTTCACAAGGATCATGCATGGCACCACTCCACCCCCAATTTCTTCTACTTCCCCCGTATTCACTTCAAAAATGTCAATTCAAGGAAAATAAAAAAATAAAATAGAATGCTTTACAGACTTATGATAAAGAGGAATGCCATCAAACATATCGTAAATGTTGTGACAGGGGATTAAAAATAACAAACAAACAAAGCAAGAAAGCAAGTGGAAAAGTATTATTAAGAAACCACCAAAGAGAAGGAACGGAGTATGGGTGGAGAACAATCATGATTACCGGTCATTCGAATTTAATATTAAGAATTTGGCAGAGAGGATGCAGTAGTTTTAGCAGCCTTTTGGATTAGGAGAAGTGAAACATGGATGAAGTGGCGGTGGTGGTGATGGCTCATGCTCTTGGGGGTTGGTCCAATGTAACAGCAGCGGCAGCCTACTTCTCATCAGTATCAGTCATCACCTACATCACCCACGTGCTTCTCTCTACCAAACGGATAACATTGAATGAGGGGGATGGAAAGGCTCTTCAGCCTCTGAAATTTTGCCCAGCTTGATAATTCATTCACCTTTTCACATTGTTTCCAAGTCCTAATGTTCGGCTCTTGGCATGATACTGAGTCGGCAATAAAAGGAAAAAGGTGCCATGTATACACCTCAAAATTTACTACACCTCAATGTTACAATCACCAAGAAATCAAAACAGAAATTCAAGAATTGGTTGGTTGGAACTTGGGATAGGCTTTTGAACCCAAGCAGATGTGGTCGGTGATCTTGGGTATCAAAGCATCTACAGATCTACCACTCGATCTATAACAAAGGGCATTGCCATTACCATAAAGTCATTTAAAAGAAAAACTTGTGGTATAACCCTTTATCTTTAGGATGAAAAAGGAGTGGTGTACTATGTGAAGTTGCATTTTAGCCAGACAGTTGGCTTGGGCAGTTGATTCTCTGGTATTTGTATTTGATAGAATGCAGATCCTATCCTATGTTATATGCTTTTCAAATATATATTGTCAAAATTTAATTACAAGGAAGTGTAGTAAGAACTAAGAAGATGCCAAAATGATAATGATAACAGAAAGTGGCAAAGGGAAGTAAATAGGTAGATAGTAGCATAAAATGGTGGGTGGCTTCTTGTGGGCATGACAGTTTTACTGCAGAAACCACTACAGGGCCTGTGACAGTACAACGCAAGTTGAATGAATCTTCATAATTTCCAACACAAAGACACTCAAAACCACGTAGTTTGAAGAAAAAGTGGCTTGTTTTGAATTACAAAAAACCCCACTTGCACCATGGCGGTTTGAGGTCCCTACACCTAAAGAAAGTGTCAGTTGGTCGTGTGACTTTGTCCAAGGAAACACTATTTGCGCCCCTTCCAACCATCTATATAAACCCCTCCACACCCTGCCCATTTCCCCACAAATCCTCCTCTTCACACTTTCTCTCTTTCTCTCTCTCAAGGTTGGTCTATATGAAGCTATTTTTCTCTTCTCCAAGTTGTTGAAGCTGGGGAGAGTTACATTAATTGTACTGAAAACTCACTTCTCTATGCAGGAAAATGTCTCTTCTTGGGTTTCTGCTTGTGGGGTTTTTCTCTCTGCTCTCATCTGTTCAAGGGGATGCAGGTGGTTGGACTGATGCTCATGCCACTTTCTATGGAGGGGGTGATGCCTCTGGAACAATGGGTGAGTTGATTAAAACAACTTCATATGCGTCCTGTCTGGTTCTATCCCATGTTTCTGTGCCCAAGTCACCTTTCTATATAACTAATTTGTTGCCCTTATATGCAGGTGGGGCTTGTGGTTATGGAAACTTATACAGCCAGGGATATGGGACCAACACTGCAGCTTTGAGCACAGCCTTATTCAACAGTGGGTTGAGCTGTGGTGCTTGTTTCGAGATTAGGTGTGCGAATGACCCAAGGTGGTGTCGTTCTGGCTCTATTACGGTCACAGCCACCAACTTCTGCCCTCCAAACAATGCCCTCCCAAACAATGCAGGAGGGTGGTGCAACCCTCCCCTACAACATTTTGACCTCTCTCAGCCTGTCTTTGAAAGGATTGCAGAGTACAGAGCTGGGATTGTTCCAGTCTCCTACAGAAGGTATGCAGTTGGAATTTTTTTTCCCTTTTCCTTTTTTGTTTGTTTGTGCTGTGGCCTAGATGGGTCTCTTTGTTTGTTTTACTCAGTTTGTTACGGCATTAATTCTCTGTTTCCCCTGTTTTTCCGTAGGGTACCCTGCATCAAGAAAGGAGGCATCAGGTTCACCATGAATGGCCATTCTTACTTCAACTTAGTACTGATATCCAACGTTGGAGGTGCTGGTGATGTCCACAGTGTTTCCATCAAAGGGTCAAAAACAGGTTGGCAACCCATGTCTAGGAACTGGGGTCAGAACTGGCAAAGCAACTCCTACCTCAACGGACAGAGCCTCTCCTTCAAGGTGACCTTAAGCGATGGGCGAACCGCGGTCTCAAACAATGTTGTTCCTGCTGGCTGGTCCTTTGGCCAGACCTTTAGTGGGTCACAGTTCACCTAGAGCCCCAAACTTGCTTAATGGTGTATCCTAAATGTAGAAGAAGAGTACAAGACAAAGATACAAAGGGGTCAGCAGTCAAGTTTGGTTCGGGTCAATTGCAGTAGTTAAAAGGGGCTTAATTTAGAAAATGGCTCTGTTAGTTAGTGTAGATTCTGGTCTCCCTTGTTTTAAAAGGGAGAGTCCGGACATGGGCAGTGGTGGGGCAGTTACCACCCGCCACTATAGTTCTTAGTAAGTTTATATAATGAGATATCGCATATATTTCCCCTTTGTTCTTTCTAGTTTCCTAATAGAAAAGTTTTGTATTTTCCTTCACACGAAGCCTTGCTTTAATCAATAATAAGTCTGCTGAATGATGGATGAGTTTGTCCTTTCAGTTCTGTTTTGTGTTGGGCAATGTTATTGTGAGTTCCAATTTCTCCCTTTTCATGGTTGAATCAGAGAAGCAACATTTCTATGAATTATAGCAATTTAAAAAGCTCCATATACTTAAACATGTTCAAGAATATCACACTCAAAATTCCAAAATTTGATCCATCCTATCATAACCAAACTTGAATTCATGAGAAAGTCAGAAAACCACACAACTCCTGCAGAATTTTTGTGCTTCTGCCGGCCCTGCATGCCTCAAATGTTTTAAATTCTGAAGAATTTTTTTTTTTGATTTTTAATCTTATCAGAGAAGGTTTCAAACATTTGTTATTTTTATTACCAATGAGAGGGCTTTTAGGTAATACAGAAAAGTAGGCTTGTCTTGACCCATTTGTGGTTGGGCTCTTGTCCTAACATACTGAAACTCAATACTCCCATCTTTTCTTTGGGCCAGCTGAGCTCTCAAACAAATGGGTATGGAACAGCCTGCCCAGCCCAAGGCCGAGGCCAAGCCCAGATCATGGTTCGCCCTCTAAGATCTTGTGCTAAGATGTAATCTGGACCAACCACATGTAGCAGGGTAATTGGATAACCAGTACTCCACGTGGGATAACATCCGATTCAAAAAATCTTCCTAGGTGGCATAAAATGGACCCAACGGATCCTTTTGGAACCAACGGGGACAGAGAAATAGATTTGTGGATATGGAATCCAGATAAGGGATAAGGGTTACTTATTCCCATTGGCCGATCAAACCTGCAAACACATCTCAGCCGTTCAACTCCCAAAAATCCACCAAACCAACATGAGCCACAAAACCTGCATTGAAATGAAATACAAATGCATGCACAAAACATTTATTCAGACTCCCAACCACATCCCTCACAAGTAACAACCGGCGTCTCTCCTCCGGAATTCAGGTCGGAAAATATGGCCACCGTCACCACCCAAGCTTCCGCCGCTGTCTTCCGGCCATGCGCCTCCAAATCGAGGTTCCTCGGGTCCTCCGGTAAACTGGGTAGAGAAGTATCTGTAAAACCCATGACCTCTTCGTCATACAGGTCCTTCAAGGTGGAGGCCAAGAAAGGGGAGTGGTTGCCCGGCCTATCTTCCCCATCTTACCTCGATGGAAGGTAAATTTGCCAGCCAACTCAATCTATAATCTCTATTATCTGCTTAAGTCGCAACTCCGAACTTTTGACAAAGTGACCAAGCATTATTTGTGTGAAACTTTGTTGAATCCTGGTGTTGTGACCAGTTCAACTGAAACAAATGTTTGTTGGTTGGGTGCAGTCTTCCTGGTGACAATGGTTTTGATCCTCTGGGGCTTGCGGAGGACCCCGAGAACTTGAAATGGTACGTACAGGCTGAGCTTGTGAACAGTAGATGGGCGATGTTAGGGGTTGCCGGAATGCTGCTGCCGGAAGTTTTTACAAAGATAGGGATCATCAATGCCCCCCAGTGGTATGATGCAGGGAAAGCGGAGTACTTCGCATCATCTTCCACCCTCTTTGTGATCGAGTTCATCTTGTTCCACTACGTCGAGATCAGAAGGTGGCAGGACATCAAGAACCCAGGAAGTGTGAACCAGGACCCCATTTTCAAGAACTACAGCTTACCTCCCAATGAGGTGGGTTACCCCGGTGGTATTTTCAACCCCCTGAACTTTGCACCAACTGAGGAGGCCAAGGAAAAGGAACTTGCTAACGGTAAAAAAAAAAAAATTGCTCTAACAACCCTGCTCAGAACTATTACTTTGTTTTATAGAATTGTGCTAATCTTGAGTGAATATCCATTTCTCAGGGAGATTAGCAATGTTGGCATTCCTGGGGTTTATTGTTCAACACAACGTGACTGGAAAAGGGCCATTTGACAACCTCTTGCAGCACATCTCAGACCCATGGCACAACACCATCATCCAAACCTGAGGGGCTTCTAAATCCATTCCAGTTGAGACGAAGAACCTGTTCTATTCCTCTTTGTAACCATGAGTTTGAAAGGTTTTTCAGTGAGAGTCGAGCTTCAATATGGAACAAAGAAACCTTCAATGTACAGGGGAACTAAAATGGCATTACTGTTTTTAATCATTTATGTTACTTCCACTATCATCATCGAATGGAAATCAACAGTGTTCTGAGGCATTCATTTAAACTAATAGATGTGGGCATTGCTTTCATTTTCTATAAAAGACCAATTTACAACTCGGGTTGCTAAAAAAATTAGTGAAGGGGGGACACCTCAATATTACAAGTGACTTCAAGAAAAAGAAAATGTAATTACACAATGAACCGTAGTTGTACATGTATTATACCATATGACCAACATATTTGGTAGCCAATATCACCAAGGGGGTGGAAGCGCCTCTCCAGAGTGCTCTGTGTGTATCCCAAAATTCATCAGCAAAGTGCTGACTGTTATTTCAGCATCAACAACAGCAATCTGATTTAAGTTTTATACTAAGCTGTCAATTGACGCCTCATTCAGCTCCCATCCTCTGTCACTAGTTGAACAGAGATGTGACTCATGAGAGTGAGTTTTGTTGCTGCGAGAAAATAATAAGATCAAAAAACAGAAATGCAGACTCAGGAAACTGGCACTGATAATCAGAATTCAGTGAAGGAAGTAGATACATAAATCAGATGAATAAATTGGGCTATTGGGTTGTTCTTGATCAGATCATGCATGACCATTGACAATAACTTGCATATTTGAAAATATATCACACAGCAAGATGTAAACTCTTCCACCATATTACAACATGAAGCCTGATTTCCCCATAATGTACATGAAAGCTACAGACCATAGGCCTTTATGTTTTTTGGTTTAGGAGAATATGCAAATCATTGTAAACAAGAGAAAGGTACCCAAAATTTCAACCAACACCAACTGGAAAAATCCCAGCTGGAGTATGGCTCAATTCATAACAGAATACAGTGTTTCTTAATCCATAACCCCAAACCCCCCCTTCTCCAGACTTCAACAATAAAAGAGGCTTAGAATTTTCATGAGTAAAAGGTCATCCAATTTGATTCGTGTAGCTCATTCTGACTAGTAAGTGGTTCAAAAATTCACCTCTCACTTTGACCTTAAGATAAAACAAGGACCATCTACAGAATTGAGCATGATCACATGAATATTGAATAAAATATGGACAAGCTGCCTATGCCTCAATCAGGTATGATAGCAGCATATGCAAATATTGACACATAGTTGTGATGGTTAAAATAGGCAAGCAACTAAATAGTTCAAAATTTTAATCACTGGCTACCATGATCATCAAGAAGAAAAGTGACAACCATAATCATAAAAAAGAAATGCAATATCATCATGGTTGCTAGAAAGGTCACTATATTGAAAGAGAAGCCAATGCATGAGGCAGATGGAAAATGAAGAATAGTATCCCTTCTATTATTGGGAAATCTTAGTGCTGCATTATGGAAAAGTTGAATCAGTTCATCATATGGAGTAAAAGAACACAAAAAAAATACAAACCAACCAATTATCTTGAAATCTTACTGAGTCAGGAAAAGCAGAATGCACAATGGGAGGAACGTTCCCCTGGGAGAATGAGTTCTCATCGAACATGGCAATGGAACAAGGCCCAGAAGCAGAAACCCAAGTATGCTGTCTGTTGTCATATATTGGTGCAGGGATTTCAAAATTGCCATTTACTTGATAATCCACAGGATTTCCTTGTAAGTTCATCTCCATTTCAGGCTTCAATTTCTTCTCGTCAGGTAAATTCAGATTACCAAATGGGGAGTATAAATATTGCTCACTGAGCTGCAGTCTCAAATTTGAATTCCCACCTAACTGGTTCAAGGCAGCACCTTCCTGCCCCTGTTCATCAACCTGCCCTGAATTACCAATCTCTGTTTGTTTGCCAGTGCTATAGTAACCAGAATAGCCAGGAATGGAGGCATCTGCTGAGCACTCCATATCCCTGTAGACAAAAGAACAATCATCAAATGTCATCTTTTTGCAAGTTGGAAGAAATATCAAAATAGACATGACTAAGTTGATTATTGTCCTGGACCTTGGAACCACAATTATGAATTAACATGTCAGCAATAAATATTTGAGGAAACAGCAAATCATTTCCGCGATATTTGCATAAGCAGTGATGCATTAAAGCAAGACAAAGTTTAGGATACAGGACTAAAGCTAAATAAATCCACTCACCTCTGAGGTAAATAGCTTGGCTCCTCAGGTAATATCAAATGTTGATTCTCATTATTAGGAAGCCATGAAAGGGGTTGGGCTTCTTGCACACCATCCATTATCAAAGGTAAATGCATACCATTCTGGAACTGTGAAGCAAAATTCATAGATTAAAACACACCCCAATGTGTATGTGTGTGCATGTGTGTGTCAGAGAGAGAGAGAGAGAGAGAGAGAGATGCACAATTTGTTACCTGGCTAGCGCATTCTAGAGACATAAGTTGGTGCTTTCCATAATTTTCCTGCCAAGGGCAAGTTACTAGTGTTAGTATATTGATATTATTTCTTAGTTTGTTATTTGAAAAGATCTTTTGGGGCACAAAGATCAATTAGAAGTTTTAACAGCACTTAGCATGTGTCCGTGCAGCAATGTTTAGCTGTGGCCATACAAATCTATGATCACTAATATTTACTAAAACACAATTAAGTAATGAAGTACAAGTATTATCTATGTTTCTTTATCTTGAAACTTCCAATACTAACCATATATACAAGTTGGCAAAAATGTAAATTACAGAGAAAAAAAGCATATGCCAGCAATTACAAATGAAACTGGCAAACTTTCTGTCGTATCACTCAGATTATATGAATAAATATCATACCTTGTGTACATGGATTCGGTTAAGTGATTCCCTAAGCGAGTCTTCCATCTGCCTAAGATGTTCTGTACTATCGACCTTATCTGGATTGCTCCAATAGCTGAGGGAAGTCAGAAGAGTGAAATCAATGTACAATGGCAATCAACATGCGAAGTTCTTACTAATGCATTTATCATATCAGATATAAAAAGGAAGATAACAGTACAACTAGGTAAAAAGAGAATATAAACCCATACAAAAGACAGCTATATTAGAAATTGAAGCACAAAAATTTAGGGTCATTTTTCTAACAAGAAATATTCTTTTATTAAAGCATTATGTAAGGAAGGGCATAAGGTCCTTCAGAACTTGGAAACAAAACACTAAGTCTAAAAATAGAACAAATGAGTAATGGTACACTACCAAAGCAGTATGCAAGGAAGGGCATAAGGTCCTTCACATCCTAATCATCTCCTACAAAAACATACTAGCTTTTTCTTTTTCACTACAGAGTACCATAACAAACATTGTTCTCTCAAAAACCTTCATTCAGCAGCCAAGAATTTGTTTTTAAGATTTACACTACCAAAGTCTAAACGCCCAACCTAACAGTTCACCACTTAATCAGAAGGTTTCATGTTTACTCAGCTGAACCCAATCAAAGAATGTCAACTCAAATCTTCTCAATCACAGAAACAGAATTGAGTAGATTCTAAAGATGGAGATAACAATATATGGGGACATCAACAAGACAATAATGAATGAGAGTGAGTAATTCTAACACCTAAGAAAAGGCAAATTTTTTCCTGATTCTATCTTTATCTGAATTGTAAACTATAGTAGCTTAATCTTACAAAACTAATAATAAGGATTTTAAGATAACTTCAGTCTAACTGACAATGAATCATGATCCTTTAGATGCAGTGTCTAGCCACAAATAGGCAAGACCCAAACAAATATATACATGGGCTTTGACCTAGGATGTCACAGTAGAAGATATCAAAATTTAAAGAGAGGGAGGAGAGGAAATAAAGTCACATTGTTTGGAGGCCCGTGAATTGAAGCTACATAACCAAATAAGAAGGAAACAAACTAAAAAATTGTTTAAAGACGTCATGGCTGTAACCTTACTATGTGTAGCTCAAAAAGTGCAACATAAAAAATATGTGCCCTAATTACATAACATGATGCAGTGAACTTCATTGCAGAGCCATTGCAGGCTACTGTTATGACCCAAATTACCAAAAGAACCCAATAGCAATCATAAGCCCAAAGGATGCACCTCAGTCTCTTATGCACTTCTGTCAGTTGAGCTTGCAATAGCCTGGCTTGATTAGTCAATTCCTGTTCATAGAAATTTACCAAATAACGTATTATTAACTCAAACAGTAACTTGTCTTAAATTATTAGGGGAATTGGCAATGCTAGCATGGAAGCACACCTCAATTGTCTGAGTGCTGCAAGAAAAATCAAAAGGGCAATTCAGATCCTTTTTAAGGATTTGCTCAAAAAGAATTGAACAAACTGAAATAATCACATACCTTGCACCCAAAAAGTCCTGTAGATTTACATCATGATCCAACTTTTTAAAGGTCTTCTTCAGTGCCTATATTTTCAAATAGAATGCCAAAATATTGGTAAAATTATTGAATGATGATGGTTCAACCTTTACCTGATGCATGAAAAACAAAATAAACAAAAATCTTATTTGAAATGATAGATTGTGAGACGAACATACTTCAAGGCTCTCCAATTTCCTGTTCCAATCAAATGAAAATTCATTACCTGTGATTCTGTCCCAATTTAACAAAAACTAGTAAATGAAAAGAATCCCCTAGAAATACGAGTTTCACCATACCTTTTTGCCCTTTCCTGTGGTGTTAATTGAGCGAACTTTGCAATAACCTCTTCTATATTGCTGAAGAAGCAGAACAATACAATATATTAAAAACAACAATAAAATGCTCCATTTTATACTTGCATTTTTTAAATTTTGGGGTTCTTTACTCAGTCTAGATAAATTAATTACTTATCTCTCTACAGTTCATACAGCTTGGAATTCAATGTAATGTGTTTTTATTTTTCCTGTCATAGGAAAATTAATTTCAACTATATTTGAAAAGCTGAAAATAAAGAAGCAATTGAAGGTGAAAGTTCACATATTTGGACATTGGAACCTAGAACAATGCACAGGGAATTTGAGAACTAGTATCTACTAACATGTCACATATTACAATTTACAGCTCTAGACAGTACAGCTACGTGTTTTCCTCTTGATAATGAAACATTGCTAAAGTTCATCTCTAGACGAAACTATGGTCATTTTCAAGAATTTGGCATTAGATATGATACAATTAAGTTGTTTTCTGTATAATTTTTATACAAAGATCAGGTTCTTCACATTTGAGAACCTCGTTCATCAACCAACCTAAGCTAATCAATATGATGCTTCATGTGGATTACAAAAGGTTTAATAAGTGGAAATTATTAATACCTTCGAGCTCCATGGAACAATGTAGGCCGTCCAGTTGGAGAAAACATAAGAAGGATGATTTCAATGTCACATAATATGGATAATTCCCTAGCTTTCTTCAAGATCCCATTCCTACGTTTTGAATAGGTCACTTGGCGATTGCTAGTGCTCTCTAATCTCTTTATCTTTAGCTTTACCCTTCCCATCCTGCAAATCAATAAACAAAACCCTTTAACTTCATATGTCCCCACTATTCCATCAAATTTCCCATCCAGCTGCGGGAACTGAATTTAACTTTAAACACCTAAAAAGGCATGTCTTAGTTTCAACCACAACTTACTTCAATTTTGGAAAAATAAAGTTCTGCAATTGAAGCACTCATTCCAGGCACCTCCACATTGAAACCATGTTGCAAGACAAAAAATCTCGCCCACAAAAATGTGAATGGAGCGACAAAACCTCGGGAAATCGGAAAATTGGTAACTTTGCTGCAGCTTATGGACGATACAAATCTGCCACAATACCACAACAATAGAATACAATTCGTCATGAAAACAACCATCCCGCCGAGCATAACTGAAATTCACAAAACCCCACTGAATTTGATAAAACCCAGAAGGAGAACGCACCCAGTTTATAAATAAGCAAAATTATTTAAAAAAAAAAAACCGACTTGAAGAAATCAACCCTTTTTTGAAACTCAAACCCTAATTCATTTGCGAGGAAACAAGACACAGCGGAACATTCAGAACAGAATCTTGAGAAAAAGAAAATGTAAAGCATACCCAGAAAAGGAAATGATCAAAGAGTTAGAAAAACACAATGCAAGGCATAAAAAATCACCGGGATAATTACGACCAATTCATAGAAAAAAGAACATACTTGCAGACAACGGAAAAAGAAAACGAGATTAAAAAAAGAAAGGCGAGAAATGGTAGAGATGGAGGGAGAAACAGAAAGCGTACATAGGACGACGGGCCAAGCTGTAATTTCGGAGGATAAAAGGAGCTGGAGAATCGGGATGTGTCGCAAAAATTCCCAAATCAACCACCAACAATACAAAACAAAATACGAAGTTTCCAAGAGAGAGAAAGGGGAAATGGACGGTGGGCTTTGTGAATGAGGTAGGAACCTTGGGCTGAGGATTGTAGAGAGGTCCTCCACCAAGAAACCTCCTTCTCTCTAGGCGATCAACCATGAATCATGATTCTGATGATCCATTCCTCTTCACCCCACCCCAATTCACACTCTCACTGCTCTTCCGATCCCCGTCCCTTGGTCTTCGGCTCAGGGGCACTACTGAAACTTTAGCTTTTTATTATGCTTTCTTTCTTTGATATATTTCTTCAGTAATAATTGTAAAATATGATCTTATGATACATCAGCCTATTCAATAAAATACCAATTTCTTAAAATTATTTATTAGTTAAAAAACAAGTTCCAAATATTATATTTAAATTAATTGTGAAATTGTAGGTATAAAGAATTCAAGAAAAATCTTTTTACTCTCAATTTATAAATTCAGTCTTCTATTTTTTTCGAGCCTTTTTCTTTAATAAAAATATCTTCATTCTTTTCTTATAAAAATAACATTCTCCTTTTAAAACATCCGTGTAAATAATCAATAAAAACAAATGGTTTTGATTCACTATTTTAAAAGGAAATATAGAAAAAATAACGTTAATTTTTATAAATCAATTTTATATTTGTTTATTTAAAAATATTTAAAATATATACCTTTTTCATAAGTAAGATATTTATTTTTTAAAATACCATTTTATTTGATACTATTAAATAAAATTATCAAAAAATTAATTTATTATTTTAATTTGATAAAAATTTTACAAATAAATATATTATATTTTTTATTATATAATATTACATACAAATCATTTTGAAAAAATTATCTCTAAAATATTTCTGATTTCTTTATTAATAATGATTTTAAATATTGCATTATATAAATATACTCATCTTCTCTTTTTTTAAAAATAAAATAAAATTGAATAAAAATTTATTAGTTGACATCAATAAAAAATAAGAAAAAATTTATAATTAAAATAAAATATAAATTATAAATTAAATACATTAAAAAAACTAAAATAAAATTATTAACTTTCATTGTATTTTCAATTCTTTTTTTATATCTATCTTTTCTATTAGTATCATTTAATAAAGTGAAAATTAATATTTTATTTTTATATTTTTAGCTTTCACTTTAATTTTAATTGTATTTTTCAATTTCTTATTTTAATCAATTAAAAAAAAATCATCAATTGTCGTTATCATCATAACAAGTAAAATGTTATTTTAGAAAATAGATATGTGACTTATGAAATAAATGCATGTATTTTAAAATATTTTTAAATAGATAAAGATAAAATTGAATTATAAAAATTGAGGTTCCTTTTTTTATAATTTTTTAAATTAGTGAATCTAAACTCATTTTTTCCAATAATCAAAATATTAAAAAACATTTATATTAAAAATGAATTACTTTTCAAGTTCAAACATGCGAGGAATTAGATTTACAAATTTAAAAGTTATTTCATCCTTCACTAATTTCCCCGATGGTATGATCATCAATATTTAACAAAAAGTAAAATCAGAAATATATTATATATATATATATATATTTTTTTCTTGGCCACTCAATGCTGATTCATGGATCACATTCACAAATCTGGAGTCCCCTGTAAAATGAATATACTGGTGGTCATTGAAGCAGCTCCACATAAACAAACCAAAATGGAAACCATCGAAGACTTTATTCGGAAGAATTCATTATTGTGAACTTATCAGGAAATCTCCCCATGAGTTGAGAGTGTTCCAATTTTACATCTTCTAAGTTTGTAAAGTTCAAATAAACATCCCTGGGGTAGAGACCTTCCATGTAAAATGGGAAATAATCCAGAGCATTGAATAACATCTCATGCCAGGAATTGAATAATTATGATTGCCAAAAAAATAAAAAATCACTTGTTATAGTGAATGGGAGAGAGCTTTCTCGAAATGAGATTCAAATGCGGCTGCCTCCAATTCCTGCTCCGTCAGTAGCTTGGTGGAGTGAGGAAATTTTGAATTCAAGTTAGTCTCCATTGCCTCCAATTCTACGGGTCTCACTGAAAAATGGGTTTCAACCGCCTTAATGGTTCTATCAACAAAAACCGACCTGGGCATATAGTCCTTCATGCGGCAAATGAATTCCAAATGGTCCCTTGCCTAAACAGAATAGTATGTGGCATACCTATTAGCAGAGTAGCTTAGTGCACAAACGATGCAGAGATTAAAAAAGGGCTTTTCTTTTCTTTATTGGAAGGTTTGATTTCTTGATCTTGTGGGAGATTAAAAAGACCTTTGCCTATTAGAAAGATAATGATTGACCCATGCCACAGCACTTAGGAAAATGTTAGTCATCAGCAGCAGACATCAGATGCCTATATGCAAAAGGAAGGAGTTACCTTCGCTGAACTTGATGTGACACTCAGAGCAAAAATGCTTAGAGTTGCAAATTCACTGCACAAATGGTAGTGTTATGTACAACTTCACTTGTTCTAAAGATGAATGCAAATTTTCTGTCTATTTTTTTCCTTTTCTCATTGCCTCTCTAAAATAGCATTAAAAGGAAGCCCTGTGATAAGGACAACTCCATTCCATTAGAAACATCAGGTAGCCCCTGACTCTATAAAAGACAACCAGCTTTATTGTGTGTTTGCATGAAATCACAAGGGTGACAAGCAAAAAATGAGATAAATGCAAGCTCCATGCTAAATAAGGAACATCATCCTTAAAATAATAATACAAATTTAAAAAAAAAAAAAAAAAATACTAAGGGCCAAACTGCCAATGTCAATATTGGATGCATTTAGAATGTTTCTTCACCATCATGGTATTTCTATGTTTTTTCTTGGGTGTTCTTTTATTGTTGAAGAATCTCTATTTTAATTCAATATAAAGCAGTATGAAAATGGTAGGAGAAGAATCTCTATTTTAATTCAATATAAATCAGTATGAAAATGCTAGAAAAGAAAAGGGAGAAATAACGATTAGTTGGAGTCATTATTAGCATACCACTCGATATTCAGGAGCCCTTGCTGGAAGTTTCAGGTAAGCCATGTTCCTGGCCTCGTAGTCCCACAAAAAAGATGTGTGGTGGATCCACCGGTTTTTTGTGATGGATTGTGCATTCCCACCAAATTTATGGTTACCAAATACATAATCTAAAAACCAGAGGGAAAAATATACTTTTAGAGCATGCTTACTTTCTCAATAAAAAAATCCTGCCGTCACACTAGAAACTGGAAGACAAAATGGAATAGGGATAAGAGTTATGCATGCATACTGCAATCCTACCGACAAGAATCACATAACAAGTAATAAAAATAGCATAAGTTCAAAAATGATAACTGAAAAATAGGAAGGAGAAAGAGAAAAGAAATTCAAAGTAGCATAGAGTCATAGACGTAAGATAGATAGAGAGACACTAGGGTGCAAAACATTTATAAGCACAGTAAATCAGGAAATACTTTGCCATTTAAATGCATGGTATGAAAAACAATAGCAGCAAAGAACAAGGGCCCAACAAAATCTAACAGGATCTTTTCAGTTATTTTATTTTCTTTTTTTCCTTTTTCTTTTTTTTTCCTTATGATGTCTTTTCTTTTCTTTGGTATGCATTTTGAGAAGCTAAAATGGAATTATTGTTATGTGTAACAAAAGGACACATTAAAGAGATTACTTTGGTGAAAAAAAAAATGCTTTCAACTTAATCAAATTCATAAGCATCGTCAAAGGGAAATGATACTATTGAACAAACTAGCAAGACATAAAATCAATTCAGAATGCTGGTAGCAACCATTTAAACAACCTACTAAAGGCCCAACCTAATATATGTAGAGAACTTTCAGTTATATAGGCTCAAACAAGTATGTTCAAATAAAAAAGCATTACCAATTATACAATTCAAAATAACAGGCCTCAACAAATATCAGAAGAAAATTGCAAGAAGGTAATGATAGTCTGTAATCATCTCAAAATGGAGATATTATTATCATACATAGGGTTTAGTTCATGTACCATTCTCACGAAGACTGAAATCACCAAATCCTCTAAACACTAGAGCATACAGTAGGCTGCTCCAAGACATGATTGGTTGAGGATATGGTTGTAAGCCAGGAACAGCATCCTTATTGCATATAAAAGTGACAAAAACTGTTCCACAATCAACGACAACAGTACCTCCCCCAGTATACCTTCTGATGACAGGAATCCGATCATTTAACACCGAGTCCAGTTTAAGAAGTTGGGCAGGTTTCCTGTTGGTGTGGATCAAGCCATCCAATCCAACTTTAATCAACAGACAAAACACAGTTTATGAAAAAGAAAAGACACAAAACACAAACACTAAAATCTGTAGATATTCCCCACAATGGTATCCTCAAAGAGAGTCTAGAGGAGTCCCAAAGCTTGAAGCAAAAACTCTCTTGAATCTGTCCACAATTTGATGGGTGTTTAGAATGAGCCCAAGGGGATTCATCGCATAATTGAATCTCATTAAAATTACAAAACCTATGTAATTTCTTGGAACTAATCCAACTTCATAACTAGTAAAATGAACCTGAAGCAAGAATTCCCACTGATATTGAAGACAAATAGTTAAGACAACCTCTAAAAAATGCCACAGAAATTGGATCACTGTGCTGTGTTGTCAGTCATTTCAAATGACACTGTTGTGGATATCTTTGTGTCACCATTTAAAAATAGGCATTTAGTTTTTCATGAAAAAGGTTCCTTCAAATCTTGTTACTATCAAGAAAAGCAATTTAGAATTTAATGAAAAAGTTCCTCCAATCTTGTGACTATCATTTGTTATCATGGCCCATCCTAGAGGTGTATTTTACCTTCAAATGCTGAGGAAAATAAAAGGGTTGAACTCATTTTCCATTAGTGCAAACAAACACCTAGTATATACAGAAATACAAGAATTAATTTACCCTGAGATGCCCATGACAATAGTAGGATCATTTGTCCCATCATTTATGATGCACCAATTCTCGGATGAGGTTCGAAGCAGCTGCTCTTCCAAATGCAGTTGCTGCAATATGGGTACTCCTTTCCATCTCACAAGTTTCATCAATGGAAGACCAACATTTCTGGTCTGACTTATAGTCATTGAGAACCACAATTCTATCAGAACCCCGTGATTCTTACTATCTGGGTGCACCGAAAACTCACTTGTTCTCAACTGTTATGGGTCCCCAATGCTATCTTCTCACTTTCAGTAACTTGGGGATTTGATTTCCAAGAATTATCTTTTTCTACAACAAAAAAACACATCAAAGGGCAAAACATCATTAAAAAAGGTTAAAGTATCCAATTATCCAAAAATAAATTTGAATCACTGTTCATTGGGAAACCAAGAATGATCAAAACAAAAAGAATACAGAAGCCATAAATCAAAAGAAAACAGACAAAGCACACAATCTCAATTCCAGAAAAAGTCAAAGAAATGGATTAATACTTAACAAACTTTCATATCCCCAGAAAAACCCAGATATGTGAATCAAACTAAAAGACAACTCTGCAAGTGGAAAATCTGCAGATGCTTGGTATGGTTAGGGTTGAAAAGCAAAATAGAAGCAAGATAGTCAGAACAGCAAATACTTTCATTTTCGGTCCACCATGTAAATATTTACCCAACTATACTGCTAAGCAATGTTTTCAGAACTGTATCGATTATTGAATTAGAAAAGTTAACAGTTCACTGCTCAACGGTGGGGCAAGTGATTGAATTGCTATTGAATTGTGATGTCATTATGATATCATAAGTACATAACTTTTGTATTATTAAAATTAAAAATACTATAAGAAATTTAAAATAATAAATTCTACTGAAATTTCAACAACATCTCCTCTTTATTGAGGTTTTTCACAAAATTTTCACCTGCATAACCCTCCATATATAATATTTATAGCACAATATAAGCAGAGATGGGGTACCTAGATTTGAATGAAAAATTATAGCTTTGTTAATTACTTGGGATACCTAGATTTGAACTTTTAGATACCACTTACTGCTACAAATATTATATTGACCTTTTATAGTAAACCAAGAGAACTAAAACAAAATCTGGTCATGGACAGATTTGTACTCAGGCACAAACACAACTTCCAGCTTGAAATACATGACCGATCTAAATCTAAAAATACAACATAACAATGGGCCCCACACCATCTTATTCTATATTCTTAATGCCGGTTACAAGTTGGTTGCAAATTACAAAATCCAGCATTGTCACCAAGAAAACTATTCCTCTAATCATTGGTACAATTCTTCTTTTTCTTATTTCATTTCATAAGACCTTATTTTTCTAATAGAGTTAATTTCATTCACCTCTCCTCAAGATTTAGCTAAATAGACCTAACCCTCATAGGTTTGAAATTTCATCAAATACCTCTCTTATTTTGAGTGAGAGAAGAGGTGAGTGAAATTAACAAAGAAAGAGGATAAGGGAGGTATTTGATGAAATTTCAAACCAATGTGGGCTAGGTATATTAAGTCAAAACCTCAATAGACTTGAATGAAATTAACCCTTTTCTAATATTGTGTATAAACCTATTATAATTCCAATTTACAACACAACAGACTCGGAAAAGAGGATTAAAGTGCTTGCTTTCAAGCATTTCATATGGTTTTATCATTTGAGCCTGGATGAAGTCCATATTCCATATTGTTAGTTTATACATGATACTCTTTTTGTCATCCACAGTTCATGTGCCAGAAATGGAAATTGACAAAATTTAGTATCTTAAATGAGAAATGGTAATACAACTCACCAAATATACTTGATTTTAAAGGGAACTGGATTGATGATCCCTTCACTTTCAGCTCCCTGAGTTGCCTGCTTTTTCACTTAGTTTTTCAGTTTTTGCAAGGGCACTGCTACTTTTTCCAGCTAAGCAAGCTTGGAATTGCGCAAAATCAGATTTGAGAACCTGATTCAAAAACCTAGAATGAAAACCCTAACCCAATCACAAGATTCACAACAACCTGATACAAAACCTATGATGAAAATCCCAACCTAGAATGGTTTTTACATGAGGAATCATGGCCAAAAAGCATAGATTCTAGAGAGAAAGTTGGAGAGGAACTCGCCTTCAAAGCTGACTCAGAATTGATGCCTGGAAATGGAAGATTGAACTAAAACACAAACAGGGGTGAAGAATTGATTAGTTCATCAAAAGGACGTTGTTTAACAATGAAAAAAAATCCAAACGGGTTGTTTTGTGCGAAATACTTTAAATATATACATATATTAGGGCTGCAGCTCAGTGGGTTGGAACGGGTTGAAAGCCAACCCAAGCCCAACCCGAACTTGAAATGCATCAGCCGGACGCATGACCCAACCTGACTTCCAACCTCATGCACCCAACGCAAGCTTAACACAAACTCAAATTATTAAACTCAGGTTGAATTCAGGTTGATTATGTGCAGATCAGGCCGGGTCGGGTAGAGGCATACATTCCAAAATTATTTAAACAAAAAAAAAAACCCAAAAACCCAAGGGTATGAATTTATAATTGAGACATATATCCAAGAATAGACTTGCACAAGTGAGACATATATTGTATTTATAAGAGTAGTGCAAAAATGTTCATATATTCAGCTTCAACAAAGCTCGGTGAATAGAATTAAACATGTAAATGTCTCAATTGAATTGGTTCAGATATGAAAAGTTAAAAAATAATTTGCACAAGCAAACACTAATATGTATGAACATAAATATATAATTTTCAAAATTATTTTTAAACAGAAACTGTTCATATTGGAACCAAGCATACAAGACAATTATTGTTGATATGTATAATTTGCACAGCCAAGGCAGATGAAATTTCTGTACCACAAGTTATGATCTTTAGCTCACAAAGCAAGTATATACCATGCCTTTTACAGTGAACTGCAAAAATAAAAATGTCTAGAGGTTCTATTTTATGATATTTAAAATGCACTGAGAGGATTATTCAAAATGCAAACTTTGAAATGAAATTGAAATTCCTTCCTCACGGAACAAACCTAATAATTTAACCAAAACCCATGAAAAACCCCTCAAATTTCAATAAACAAAATGCCACATTCAAGCAGAGTAGAAAACAGAATCGAATAATTTGGAAACAAGAACACAAGGTCCCAAGCTAGAAGCCATGGATAAGAACAAAAACCCCAAATTTCTTATTTAACAAAAAAAAAAAAAAATCCAGAAAACCAAAGGTATCAATTTTCGATTTTCTCAGGCCTCAGCATCACCACTCTCATAAATTGCCCCAAATTACTGAAGAAAACCCTATTCGTCGATAACTAAACAAATCATGACCACAGATGACCAAAGGGTAGGATCCAAAACAAATTACATTACATGAAAAATAAAGATAAAATCCAAGTATGAAGATGAAACCATAAAGATTTGAGATTAAAAGCATACCTACAACCACAACTATGGAAGGTGTTTTTTCTGCAGATGAGAAATTAAAATCTCTTGCAGGGGAGCTAGGCAGAGTTATGTGAAGGAGGAGACAATCGAAGCTTTTGAAAGTGGTGGCAGTGTTGAACGGCAGTGGCGGATTGAACGGCGGCAGCTGCACTGAAAGAGGTTCACAGCAACGAACGGCGGGATCATCTGCCGGAGGGACAATTTTGTTATTTAATTATTTTTTTAAATCATATATATTCGGGTTCGGGTTACATCGGGTTGCCCGAATCATTGGAGCAAGCCCAACCCGAATTTAAATTACGGAGATAAAAATGAGCCCAAGCCGAACCCAAGTTACATAAATTGGTGTCCAAGCCCGTCCAAATATTGGGTTAGGTTCGGGTTAATAGTTAAAGCTAATCTGTCCAAGTTATAGTCCTAATATAAAAAATATTAAAAAAATAATTTTATCGACCATAAAACCTTCATAAATAATTGATAATAAATTAATAAATAATTTTACTTACATAATAAAATCATTTATCTCACCTTAAGCCATTGTATTGAATTAACAACCCCACTAAATATATAAAATAATAATTAAAAAAAAAATCCTAAAAGATCCAATATCATATAAATTAATAATCGATGAAGTCTATAAAAATAGGAAATAAAGATTCATACTCCAATATGAAGTATTTTTTTTCTTAAGAATTTTAGTTTTTTTAATTAAATTATTTTTTGAAATCACCCCATGTTTAAAACTTTTTTTTTATTTAATAGGGTATTAAGTCTTGACATTAATTTTCTTCCTTTAAAGTCTTTCTATCTTCTAGAATTTACTATCGTCGCTTTTCTTTTTTGTCATAAAACTTTTACGTATTAACTTTTAATAACCTCTATTGTTTTGGGGCTTTTAAGTATAATAAGTATTGTACAATAGATTCATAATACTCTTCTAAGATAAAATATTTTCTTCATCTCAAAAGTCCATTTTTTTTGGACTTTAAAATATAATAAGTTCGATACAATAGATTCAATACTCATTTCAAATTAATAAATTATATATTAATAAATAAATCGAGAAACCTATATATATATAATATTAGGAACTCTCTCATTTATCCAATGTAAGATATTACAAACACCTTTCGTATAAATATAATGTCCTTTAAGGATTTTCTCATATGTTCAATGTAAAATAAATACCTCTTATGTAAATACAATGTCTTCGTTATATCCTACGAGATTATAAGATCATACAAACAAACACCCCATATGAGGATAAACAAACACCCACACTAAGGTCAAATATTGGCTCTAATATCATTTGTAACAACTTGCACCAAACTATGTAAATACTATCTGACTCAAAGAGGTTTTTACAATTTTAAAACGCGTCATATACACAAAAAATTATATATAAAAAAATTATGATTAAAATTGTGTGTACTTTAAAATAATTTAAAGAAAAAAAGAAAAAAAATGTGTTAAATGAATTTGAAAAAGTATATAAAAATATTTTTAACTTTAAATTTTTATTTTTATTTTCTAGTTTTCCTTTTGTATTTATTTTTTTCTCATTTGTTTATTCAAAATTTTCATAAACCGAACATAATGATAATGTTTGTACTTTGTGTTGGCCAGTTCATGTAAACTGTCTTAATTAAAGAGTAGATGACCCAACCATGTTTTCAATGGTTTTTATTTGATTTAACCTCAAAACAATTCAAATGAGCTACCCAGATTCAAACAAAATATGGAGAATTGTGTTTTCGACCGACTTGATAATTGAGTTAAGATCCTCCTATTACCCACAATTGATTACAAGGATATGAGATAGTAATTGACAAAAATACTCTTTTAACTCATTTTTGTTTTTATTTTGTCACTCTTCAGATGCCACTACCATCAAATTCTCTCTTATTTAGCTATTTTTGAATTTTTCATTGTTTTTTTAATTTTTTTTTATAAATAATTGAAAAATCAACATTGTTTTTTTATTTTAAAATTATAAATAAACAAAAATTATATTAATGATTCAAAAACTATTTTGGAAAATACTTTCTAAACAAATGTTAATTTAAATAAATAAAAATTATCTTTTACATTTTAGAAGTAAATAATTTAATGATTAAAACATTATTTAAAATAAATATATTCACTATTTCTTTTCTTTTATACTAAAAAGTATCTTAAAGTTTTTTTTACTATTATAAAATAAAAAGTTAAATTTTTTTCATCTTTTTTCTTCCTTATTTTAATAACTTTTTGAACATGACTTTTATTAATAAATTATATGAAATGTTGCAAATTTGTTTACTAAATATTTTTTTAATAATTTAAATTAATTAAAAATTTATCAAAAAAAAGAAAAAAAAAAAAAAGAGTATGGATGGAGAGTTTTTATTTTAAATATACAATTGAAATGTTTTCATATGATTTAATTTTAGAAATGAATTATATCATTACATGGTAGAGATTAAATTTTTCTTATATAAAGGGTTGAAATGTATATTTGCTCATTTTAAATGAAAACAAGTAGTTAAAATTTATATAAATTATGTTTGAGTTTGGTTTATAAATATTTTTCTAATTTTTACTCTTTTTCCATTTTTTAAAATAATTTTTATTTTCTATATTGTCTCTTTTTGAAAATATGTTTAATTGAAAAATGAAAACTATTTTAAAAATGAAAATTGAAAACCTTATTTAGTACCATTTTTTTTTATATGAAAAACAATAAAAAAACTTAAAAGAGTTTGACCCTAAATTATACACTTTATTTAACTCTCATATGGAAATTCCGATACTTTTTACAATAATGATATATGAGGAAAAAAAATTGACCCTAAGTCATTCATCATTTTCTCAATTAAATCATTGGAAATATGGCTAACACACATATGTGAACACAACTTATGAGAGATATGAAATTTGTACTACTCAATAAGGGTATTACATTAACTATACAAAGAAAATGTATTAAGTGTATAAGGGAGACTACCATTTGTGAAATATTTCAATTAATTCGAAACCACTTATTTTTATTTTCTTTGTCACCTATGAATTGTATACTCATGTCATACACTTTATTTAACTCTCATATGAAAATTCCAATGTGTTTATCCAATAATGATGTCTAGGGAAAAGATATTTGACTCTAAGGTGGTGTTTATTTTTTTACTTAATTCTAAATAAAACATTAATGCTTAATAGTGTTAAATATTAGGGTTGTTTGTTTTTATAGTATTTTATTTCTATTAAGTATTAAAAAGTTAAAAAAAAAACCAATATGTTATTTTTTTTAGTTAGAAAAAGTTACATATTTTGACTTTTTCTACTTAGTAAAAAGTTTATAATAAGTCATGAAAAAGTAGAAAAACAAACAACCTAAATTCTAAAACGAAATTACTTTCAACAAAAAGCCAAAAAAAACAAACACCACCTAAGTTATCTAACATTTTCTTAACCAAACCATTGGAACATGGTTAACATACTCATGTAAACGCATAATTTATGAGGGATATTGTAGACCCCCATTTAGGGTCTCATATTTCATGCAGCCTGTTTTGCCAAGTGTCACAATCCCATAGGGCCACGTGTCGCCTCGTGGTTGGTGGTCATAGAATCAGATAGTGGAATTGAGGAGCGAGTGAGAGTTTGACACGTGGCATGGAGATATTCTGGCCGTTAGTGAGGAGCGTATATTTTCTGTTAGAGGAGATTCGGTGACAGAGAGGGGTGGTGCTTTTTGAGAGGTTAGCTGAAGATATTTTGGA
>NC_048446.1:5655708-5759202 GCF_004353265.1 Vitis riparia
TATTATTAATTTATTGCAGCCATGTTGGAAGTCAAGGGGATTTTAGAGAAGAAAGCACCTGACGGCTAACCGGTAGATATGGTTAGCAACATTGTCAGTACCCTGAAGGAAGACCATATAAAGTCTCAAAGATAATGATCCACACATTGTATGAGGACAAGTATCAGAGTTGCATCCATATATTGGAGGTGTGTTTCCACAGTGGGTCACTTTGAATTTGTCTTGTACTTCTTAAAAGCTGTGTAAGCCACAATGCGATATACACTTCTTGTAACTGAACTGGTTCGATTTCTATGGGTCAAGATTCACTTTTAGAAAGTGAGATTCCATGGATTTTAAGGCAACGTACTCTCTGTTGGTTTATGGCATCAGCACATGAAACTGATCGATGAAAAGTTTCACCATGATTTCACGTTTTAGATTGTAGTTGTTGGAAACAATAGTTTAACACCAGGGCAACCCTAGTGAGCATAGGCAAATAATCACTGGGGAAAAAATGCATATAGAACAAAAATCTAAAAATGAAAAACTGAAGTCTAAACAGGAAAGCTTATCGAGATTGGTTGATGTGTGATGCACCGAGATAACAAGAAAAGAAAGAACTCAATAGATTCAATCCTTGGCTAAGGGATACAGATTCAATCACCATACAAAGTAGTCCACAAGTGATGTAGAGTTATCAGACAATCATCCAAAGCCTCTGCTCATCCTCAATCAGCTTTCTCTCTTTTTGACTTCCAATTTTGATAACTTGGAAAAACCCTCCAAGCAAGAACGACTTACAAAATTATAGTCTCTAGGTAAAAAGTAACAAGTCTAACTCATCAGATCAGGAATTCCACTGTAATATACCTAAGAAGTAGAACTTTTCCGATTCTCGAGTAGCACTGGACAGCTGGACCTATCTACGGAAAACTGAATATAACTTGCTCTATAGAACTCCAAATGAAGGTGGTGTTTGTTTTTTTGACTTTTTTCTAAAGCAATTTATTTTTAGAATTTAGGTTGTTTGTTTTTCTACTTTTTTCATGACTTATTATAAACTTTTTACTGAATATAAAAAACCAAAATATACTGTTTTTTTTAAATAGAAAAAAAAAATATTAGTTTTTGTTTTTACTTTTTAATACTTAATAGAAATAAAATACTATAAAAACAAACAATATAATATTTAACACTATTAAGTATTAAGGTTCTATTTATAATTAAGTAAAAAAAACAAACACCACCGAACTCTCCTAAATTGAATTTGAATCTTAAATCAAAGATTTGTAATGTGGTATATAGTATATAGAGGAATTTTCCTTATCCCAATACCAGATTTACCATGAAAATACCCCAATAGAAGGTAGCTTCTTCCTCCCCTTCATATCATATAATTAGATACTCATATGTCAATTTGTGTAACCATTTCTCTAAAGTAGATTTCTCTTCCTCTAAGATTATATCTCAACATAACAGGGTGAGCAAGGACGATCTATCTCTAGGGCATAAAAACTACTATCTATGATGCACTCCAACCATGAGCAGTAACATGGGTATTGAAGAGCGTTCCTCCACAAAATAGAAGATTGAATTTTAGGAAAGGAGGGTTGCAAAATAGTTGAAGTAGTTAATAGAGCCTCTGCACTCCAACCATGAGCAGTAATGGATATTAGTTTTTTTTTCTCTTTGAGTTTTCACTATGATGGTTATTTTTTACTAAAGGAGTTTAAAGAATGTCTTTTTTAATTACTTAATCACCAAACTGGTTGCAACAGAAGGAGATGGTGCAAAATCTTCTCTTGAAGATAAACATGTCAAAATCAACGACTAAGATTGTTTAATACTTGGCCCTTTTAAATTAAAATAAAATATAATTGGGGCTAAAATGTGTTAAACCAATTCGAGAAAATAGTAACCCTATTTTGGTGCACCCGAAAGGGCCAAACTCAGGAAAGAGAGGTGGAGGGGTAATGGTTTCCAGATTCGGTCTCCCCAAAATTTTCACTCGGTGGGCTTGGACTTCATGCACGCATAGACCTCCACACAATCTCTCCATGAGGGAAGCAAGTAAGAGTCAATAAAAACTACTTTTTGGCTTGCATTAATTCCACATCTTCGAACTATCACCATGGATTGCTGTTAGAATTTGAGAATTTTATAGATACTTAAAGAAGTCTTTTGTATCTTTTGTTAACAGTAGGATCCGTATTTTGTGGAATTTGTTTTTGAAAAAGCTAGATGTGTTAGTTGGGTTTGGTATTGACTCAACAGCAATGTACCTAAAATTGTAATATTTATATATCAGCTTATGAATGAAATCGTGTGTTCACATGGTATCAGAGCACCAAAAAGATCTTAATAGGACCTGTGAGTAAAAAAAAAAAAAAACCACCGGCAAGGCTTTCTCTAAAAACCCTCATGGCTTCCAGCAATACGTCTGCTCTTTCAACCCCAGTTTTCAATGGTGAAAACTATCAAGTTTGGGCTGTTAAGATGAAAGCTTACCTGAGAGGTCTTGGTTTGTGGCAGTGGGTTGAAACTGAAAGGCAAGTACAGCCTTTGGGAAACAATCCAACCCTCAATCAAATCAGGGCTCATGAAGAAGAAGAAGCTAAAGCTCCAAGAGCTTTATCTTACATCCATGCTGCTGTCTCAAAACCAATTTTCACAAG
Organism: Vitis riparia; assembly: GCF_004353265.1. Taxonomy (NCBI): domain Eukaryota; kingdom Viridiplantae; phylum Streptophyta; class Magnoliopsida; order Vitales; family Vitaceae; genus Vitis; species Vitis riparia. The sequence goes on from NC_048446.1 coordinate 5,658,366, forward strand.
GATTATGGCTTGCGAAACACCAAAAGAGGCGTGGGACAAGCTCAAGGAGATGTATTTGGGGAGTGACAGAACTAGGCAAATGCAGATTCTGAATCTGAAGAGGCAATTTGAAGTTTTGAGGATGAAAGACAATGAGTTCATCAAAGAATATGTAGACAGGCTCATGGAAGTTGTTAACAAAATCCGGCTTCTTGGTGAGGATCTAACAGACCAAAGGGTTGTAGAGAAAGTTCTAGTGAGCTTGCCTGAAAGATTTGAGTCCAAGATCTCTTCACTTGAAGACTCAAAGGATTTAACCAAAATTTCCTTGGCTGAGCTTGTTCATGCTTTTCAAGCTCAAGAACAGAGGAGATCAATGAGACAGGAAGAAAGCAATGAAGAAGCTTTTCTTGCACTGCAAAAAGAAAAGCTTCTCAAGGCAGAGAGAAAAAGCAATCTGGTGAGAAGAAAGATAAAGAGAAGAATGAGGGCCAAGGAAGGAAAAGTGGTGGCAAGAAGAGATATCCTCCATGTCCTCACTGCAAGAAACAGAGTCATTCAGAGAATTTTTGTTGGTATAGGCCAAGTGTACAATGCAGATCATGCAAGCAATTTGGTCATGTAGAGAAGGTATGCAAGAATAAAAATGATCAGCAAGGGGAGCAAGGACAACAACACAAATGGTTGAAAATCAGCAGCAACAGGAGCAATTGTTTATTGTTACAAGTCATGCAACGAGCAGCTGCACAGAAACTTGGCTTATTGACAGTGGTTGTACAAACACATGACTCCTGAATTGAGCTATTTCAAGGAGTTGGATCAATCATATAAGTCGAAAGTGAAGATTGGAAATGGAGATTTGGTTGATGTCAAGGGCAAGGGAGTTGTTGCTGTTGAGACTCCAACGGGTATTAAATATATCTCAGATGTGTTGTTTGTGCCTGAAATTAGTCAAAGCTTATTAAGTGTGGGTCAAATGCTAGAGAAGAATTATTCTTTGCATTTTCAAAAAATGTCCTGCACCGTTGTTGATAATGTTGGTTGTAAGTTGATGACTGTAAAAATGAAAGACAAAAGCTTTCCAATTAAGTGGAAAGAGACTAATTTGCATGCCTATACCACTGTTGTTGATGAGTCTGTGTTGTGGCACAAGAGATTTGGCCATTTTCATTATGCTGCACTTAAACACTTGCATCAGAAAGGCTTAACACGAGGCCTACCTGTCATTTGTGATGAAAAAAATGTGTGTCAAGTCTGTCAATTTGGGAAGCAAAGTAGATTGTCGTTTCCTGTAAACAAGGCTTGGAGAGCTTCAGAAAGGTTGCAATTGATCCATACTGATGTGTGTGGACCAATGAAGACACCCTCGCTGAATGGAAACAGGTATTTCATCCTGTTCATAGATGATAAAACAAGGATGTGTTGGGTTTTCTTTATGAAGCAAAAATCAGAAGTGGCTGGTGTGTTTCAGAATTTCAAGGCCTTGTAGAAAATCAAGCAAATTGCAGCATTAAGGTAATAAGATCGGATAATGGGACTGAATATACATCAAACAAGTTTGACAGGTTTTGTGTTGAAGCTGGAATTGTACATCAGTTGACTGTCACTTACTCCCCTCAACAAAATGGAGTGAGTGAGAGGAAGAATAGAACCATTATGGAGATGACAAGGTGTCTGCTATTTGAAAAGAAAATGCCCAAGTGTTTCTGGGCAGAAGCTGTTAACACAGCTGTGTATTTGTTGAACAGACTTCCAACCAAAGCTGTGAAGAATAAAACTTCATTTGAGGCTTGGTATGGAGTTAACCAGCTGTGGAGCACTTGAAAGTATTTGGGAGTTTGTGTTACACTCATGTGCCAGATGTGAAAAGAGACAAGTTGGACTACAAAGCTGAAATGGGAATCTTCCTGGGATATAGCTCAACCTCCAAGGGCTATAGAGTTTTCAATTTGAAAACAAAAAAAATAATGGTTAGCAGGGACATCAAAGTTGATGAAGCAGCAGTATGGAACTGGGAGAAAAATGAGATAGAAGTAGAAGATGTTGATCAAATTGGGGTAACCATTCCCCAAATTCCAGAAGAAACTGAAGATGAAGTTGGTGCTGATAACTTAGATGATGTTCCAGTAAGAGGAACAAGGTTACTTGATGAAATATATGAGAGATGTGATGTAGCATTACAGGAGCCAACATGTTATGATGAAGCTGCTAAAGAAAATGGGTGGAGAGTTGCAATGGAGGAGGAGCTAAAAATGATAAAGAAAAATGGAACTTGGGAGCTGGTTGATAGACCCAAAAATCAAAAGATAATTGGAGTTAAGTGGGTTTTCAGAATCAAATATAACTCAGATGGTTCTGTAAACAAACTTAAGGCTAGATTGGTTGTAAAGGGCTATTCTCAAGAGTATGGTGTTGATTTTTCAAATACCTTTGCTCCAGTGGCTAGGCATGATACTATAAGGCTTCTGGTGGCTTTAGCAACAAAGATGGGCTGGAAAATTCATCATCTTGATGTGAAGTCTGCCTTTCTAAATGGTGTGCTTGAAGAAGATATTTATGTTGAGCAACCAGAAGGATTTCAAGTTTCAGGTTGTGAAGACAAAATTTACAAGCTCCACAAAGCTCTCTATGGCTTGAAACAAGCACCAAGAGCTTGGTATAGTAGAATTGATGCCTATCTGCTGCAGCAAGGATTTAAAAGAAGTGAAAGTGAAGCCACTCTATATGTGTTGAAGGTTCAAGAAGAAGTTCAGCTTATTGTCTCTTTGTATGTAGATGACCTGCTGTTACAGGTTGTAATTCAAAAATCTTGAAGCAATTCATGGTGCAGATGGAAAGTGAGTTTGAAATGTCCAATTTGGGTGAGATGAAATATTTTTTGGGCATGGAAATTCACCAATGTGAAGCTGGAATCTTCATCTCACAACAGAAGTATGCTCTGAAGGTTTTGAAGAAGTTTCATATGGAAAGATCCAAATCTGTAGCAACTCCTTTGGTTGTGAATGAGAAATTATCAAAGAATGAAGTTGACATCAAAGCAGATGCCTCCATTTACAGAAGCCTAATAGGTAGTCTGCTCTACTTATCTGCTACAAGGCCAGATTTAATGTTCTCAGCAAGCCTACTCTCAAGGTTTATGCACTCACCTAGTAAAATTCATTTTGGGGTAGCTAAGAGAGTTCTAAGGTACATTAGAGGTACTTTTGACTATGGTTTGTGGTTTGTTAAGAAAGAAAGTAAAGAACTCCAAGGATATGCAGACAGTGACTGGGCAGGAAGTTTAGATGATTCCAAAAGCACTTCTGGTTATGCTTTCTCATTTGGTAGTGGAGTTTTTTCATGGAATTCAAAAAAACAAGAGGTTGTGGCTCAATCCTCAGCAGAAGCTGAGTATATTTCTGCAGCAGCAGCTGCAAACCAAGCTATTTGGCTAAGGAAACTGCTGACTGATTTGGGGCAAAACCAAGCAGATGCTACTGTAATTTGGGTTGACAACAAGTCAGCCATTGCTATTGCAAAAAACCCTGTGCAGCATGGAAAAACCAAACACATAAATGTGAAGTTTCATGCAATTAGAGAAGCTGAGAAGAATGGTGAAGTCAATCTGGTGCATTGTTGCTCAGAAAATCAGATTGCTGACATATTAACTAAGGCACTTTCCAAAGCCAAGTTCGAAGAGCTAAGATCAAGGCTTGGAGTCTCTAAGAAAATTCTCAAGGAGGAGTGTTAGAATTTGAGAATTTTATAGATACTTAAAGAAGTCTTTTGTATCTTTTGTTAACAGTAGGATCCGTATTTTGTGGAATTTGTTTTTGAAAAAGCTAGATGTGTTAGTTGGGTTTGGTATTGACTCAACAGCAATGTACCTAAAATTGTAATATTTATATATCAGCTTATGAATGAAATCGTGTGTTCACAATTGCTTATGTCAACTGATACAAAAAAGAGTATGATGTTTGGAGGAATGAAAGTATCCAATGCATCAAAATAGGTATCTTTAAGCTACAAATCATCCTTAGGATGAGGAGTTATGAACCACAAAATGTTGGTGAAAAATAAATTTTCTATGAAGCAATGATTCTTACTATGGAGGAACCTTGATCCACATTGTTTTATCTCTCATAGGCTCTAGCAAGTGTTTTGTGTCATGCAATTAAACACACCACTCATAAGGAATGGGTATCTATTAAGAGTATGTACTCTTCCTCAACTGTTGCAAAATATATATGCACTATCTACATCATAGGTATGAACTCATCTATAAATAAATGATTGTGCACAACACATTTAACAAGTAAATTGTTATTTACTCATATGCACCTACTTCTTCGGATATCCTTTCATGCAAGCTAGGTTACGATTGATACTCATGACTTTATACTAGACACCAGTCTCACCCTCTTTATTTCTTATTCAATTTGTATTGTTAAAGGATTTGTCAAATCCAACTCTTACTTTAGAAAATACTGGTTATGATCCTTATTCGAAAGCTATTGGTGCATAATATTATGCCTGAGGTGTGTATGTTTCTTATTTTCATTCTATATATTGTCATTAGCCTTGGCTATTATAGCACGACTATCGCAAGGCATGGACAATAATGGTGCTAGTCTCGTCCATGGAAAGATATATGTTAAAAGGCTTTCAAGCCACTCAACCTCAAAATTTTCCTTCTCTAAGGGAATAAATTCACCTCCATATTAAATAGACTAAGGCAACTTTTTATGTTACTACTTTCAAATATGTATACCAAAGTCCAATATCCCCAAATATATTTCTTGGTGAATCGTGTGTCAAATCATAAGGAGATGACCTTAGGGACGCAAGAGAAATGGAAATATTTGAAAGATGAATTAATGAAAATGTTTGACATAAACTCTTTATCTTAACTACTTGAAAAATCATGAAATTATGAATTTTGTTGAAAACAAAGGAGAACCTTGAGCAAACTAGGTAGAAGTTGAATAAAAAAGACTTTCAAAATAGAGGAGGATTCTGTGATCCCTTGGGCTCCCTTATTTCTTGAAATGGCCCTCAATTAACTTATTATTGCTGATATTATATAAAGGTGTTTCAATTGGATAATTTTCAACATAGACCATTTTATTCAAACTCAATGTGTCGCACTTGTGAATTAGACCTTGCTATATTGTTATACTTGAAGCTCCCACCACTAATTTGGTTGTCAAATCATAGAATTAGGGATTTAACAATAGTTATTTCCAATCCAAATGGCTCTCAATCATTAAGCACTTAAGATATGTGCAAATGGGTCTCTAGACTCAATTTCCAAACATAAAAGTGCTTGTTGGTTTCTTTTCAATGGTTGGGTATGTAATAAATGGTTAGAATGCTATGAAAGTGTCAAGTCCCCAAGTGCAAGGTTAATATATTATAATACTTGATAAGAATCAGGTGTTGCTTAATTTCTCTTAAGGGTTAATAGTCATGGAGAAATGATGAGATGATGCAGGGTGTCTAGGATAAGATTCTTCAAGAAAATGTGGGTGTATATAGGTATCTAAATAAAATATGATTGAAAAAGTCACATTCAACCAAAGCATAAAATAGGGGGCAGACATTAAAAAAAAAAAAAAAATAGATTTGAGATTTTTGGAAGAAGGTGAGACTCAAGATAAGCCAAGAAGGCATATGAAAGATGAGAAACAAAGACTGTGAGGATGGTTAAGGGGAATGCAATCATGTGAAATATTTAATTAGTTAGAGTAAGAATTCATAATCGAAAAAGCAAGATGATTAAAGTTAAAGGAAATCAGCATTGAGTTTGAATGGAATTTTGGGAAGTTTCTGGTGGTTTTTCTGCTGCAAGTCACAAATGGATTTGGTGCTTCAAAAGTCAGGAATCCAACACTTCAAAGATTTCTCAAATTACAATTAAAATGAGGAAGATATAATCAATTGAAGCAAAGCTACATAAAGGATAATGCTAAATTTGAAATTGATATATGCAATTCCAGATGGTTTTTGGCAATTTCAAAGTTTAAACAAGAAAAAGGAATGTAAGAAGCAGATTGGTAGAAGCTCAATTTGAATTCAAAAGTTTTAAGAAAGACAAGAAGACACAAGCTGAATATGAAATGCTCGACCATTTCATGTTCAGCCCCTACCACTTGGAGATTAATACAAATAGTATCCCAATTTCGACTTATGAATACAAAATCATTTCAAATTCCACCTCAATTTTGAATTTAAGGCTGCCATGCTAGAATCAAGCCTCCATCCATTTCAAATGTACTAATTTTCAGCTCCATCCAATTCAAAAAGGACCTTTAACATTTAATGCTCGAAATATTCCTTCATTTTAGTACACTTTATTGTAATTTTTTTTAATAAGTGATCAATTAGAAGGTGACACATGTTAAGGTAATGCAATACTATTTAAACTCTCTTAGTTTTAGCATTTAGAGAGAATTGTTTTTAGAGAAGACATTGAAGACTTTGGTTTTCTTTTCTTCTTGCATTTAATTCAGTTGGTGCTTTTAGTTTCTTTTGATTCAATAATGTTTTTTTTTTGGTCTTTTTTTTCTTTTTTCTTTTACTTCTATGGATTACGTGTTGACAGCACCTCCATGAGAGTCTAAAAGTCATCATTTGGTGTAAAGCCTAAAAACCTATGTTTAGAGATTAGGAGGAGCAATGGGTAATTAAATGATTAAACAATAAGATTAGTAAATGATTTAAAGAATATATAATGAATTTTTAATACTCTTTAATATTTGTTTGTATTAGGAGATGATACAATAGTATATTAGTCAATGCTAGTGATTCTTGGTAACTTTAGATCATTAGTTATCTTAGTTCTTTATATCGTTATCTATCCTATAACAAATCCATGAGAGTTGGGAGGATGGAGAAGTCAACATCTAAACCTAAGTTAAATTTCATTCATTCAAAGGTAATTAAGAGTTTAAAATAAAAGGACCGAAGAGTTAGGTTTGGATGCAACCATGAGATCATAGAACTTGGATTGATCTTAAATGACCAAAGATCCTAAAAATCTTGAGAACATTGAAATTGAGCCTTTTTTTTTTCTCTTAATGTTAATGAATCTAAATTTTCAAAGGAATAATCCAACAGCTCCTTAGTGACATTTAAAAAATGCAGTTAGATTTTATAATAGCCCTAAACAATGCAGATTTATAACACATTTTAAACACTACACCTACATGCCTAAATACACAACAACATACACATCTAAATTAAGACCTTAACAACCTCAATCATGTATTAAATAGAAATTCATTGCACTTCCTAAGATAGAATCCATTCAAATGCTATACTTCTACACATGAACCATATTATCAAACCTTATGTAGTACAAATTGAGCATTATTTTTCCATCACTCAAACAAACCCATCCATTCATGCACATAATCCCAATTTGAACCCTTACAACTTTTTAAACGTGTTCAAAATAGGCTTTCCTCTTAGGTGGTGTTTGTTTGTTTGTTTTATATATATATATTTAATATTGAATGCAATTTATTTTTGGGCTTTAGATGTTTGTTTTTAACTTTTCTTTTACTTATTACTTATTTTTAAAAAAATAAAATTGACTGAATAGAAACATCCAAAACATTTAACTTTTTATTGAATGCTAAAAATAACTTTTTAAAACAACCAAAATATAATCTCAACATAGCCCTCATCCTATTAATACTTAGCATAAATAAAATAATAAAAACAAATAACTTAATACTTAATACTTAATACTATTAAGTTGTATTTAAAGCTAAATTAAATTAAGATTGTGCGTGTTTAGCTAGGTTGGCAATTCCGGACAAAATTCCTAAGTGTTCCCTAACTCAATTTTCCAATTCCTCTTCGAACTACTTGACTTTGAAGATTAAGACTTTAAGAGGCCGAGGTATGTAGCCGAGTGTGCGGTAATTAAATGTGAATCAACCATGTATTTCATCTTTAAAAGAGTTAAGAAAGCTGGGAGAAATGTTTTTTTTATAAAAGACTTTTGTTCCCCTATTCCTGGATCGATCCAGGTGCAGGTGTAGATCGATCCAACTAACTTGTTTTTAAAATCAATTTTCAACCCTTGGATTAAGGGCTTTATTCTTATTTAAAATCAAAATTTTCCCATTTCTAGAAGCTGTGAGAGCAGCAACCGTGAGAGAGCTTTTCTTTCCTCCCCTTTTTGAGGGTGTTTGCCTCCTAAGAAAATCCCATGAGTTTTCCAAGAATTTTTTTTTGGGTTTTTGAAAATGAACATGGGTTGATTTCTAAAACACTCAACTCTCATGCTCTTGGTTTTGTGCAAAAAATCATTTTCTTCTTGTGTGAATTCAAGAAGAGGCTGAGATTGAGCTTAGTGTGAACTTCAAATGTGCTTTGAAAGAAGAATGTGAGAAGTTGAAAGTGAAGATACAAGTCAAGTGGTCCAGGAAGGATTGGTTGAGTTAGGTAAAACTTTATATTCAGTTTTTATTTTTCATAGTGGATGTTTTCGATTGATAGTAGGCTCATAGTTTTTTATCTCTTTGGAGATTTTCCACATAAATTTATGGTGTCTCATTGTATATTTTTCTCTTCTTAGTATCAGTTTTCAGTTTCAGAAATTTATTATACATTTGATTGTCTACTATTTAATTGAATGATGAAGAAAAATGACTATGAATTATCTTTGAAGTTGTTTCTAATTGTTGATCATTGACATTTTGAGGTATGTTGATCTTGTTTTTATCTTAATTTAGTTTAAGTTGATTTGAATTTGGGAGTGTTGGATCATGTGCATGTGAATTGTATTTTAATATTATTGGGGAGTGTTGTTGCATTCATTTGTACATGTAATTTATAATTTGTGTTTTTGAGAATGTGTGAAGTGAAGAAAAATATTCAAAAAGTTTCAAGATTTGCTAATTTGAGTTGAGAATTTTTTTTTTCTAATCGGTCAAAACACCTATTCAACACCCTCCCCACTCCTCCTCCTAGGTGAATTCCACTATTGATATTCACCTTTTCAAAGTTCTATTTAAATTTAAAGAAAAAACAAATGCCACCTTAATCCCTAGCCTTTGAATTACCTACAGACGACCACATGTCAAAAATCATCCACTAAAAAGTATGAATTCCATATTACACAACCACAACGCCATATTTCACTAAAAATGAATAAACCCTAAAATCATGTTTACAATGGAAATGAAAAACACAAGTTTTAGTACATACCTTATCCACCAATGATCTGCAAACAAAACTCCAGAAATTGGCATGCAAATGCTCATAAACCAAAAACACCAGTTATCAGATGCAAAGGAGACTCAAATTATTCCAATGTTCATCACGATTGGCTTTATATAATATTAAATGAGGGAAATAAATTCAGCGTGTAAATAACTTAGATAATGGACATTTTATAAGAAATATCAAAGTTTTATTAATATAGGAAAACCATTTATCGAAATTTTGACATTGGAACAAGTGGCTATTGACTTATTTTGATACCAAAGTCCTTCATCGAAAATGGTATCAAAATTCTGATACCCAATTTTTTGCACATTTGCATAACTCTAGGAATGTCGAATTTTCAATACCCTATGAATGACAAGGTTTTGAGTCCACCAATTCTAGCACATCTCAAACCATACTTTGCAAAAGAAATTTCAATTAAAATTAATTAAAAAGATTGATGGATTCATCATCTTTTTGCAAAATTACAGCCAATGTTGAATTTTTTATATAAGGAAACGCAAAAAACCAATTCTACAGTGCTTTTTTACAATTTGGCTTCCATTCATTATAAAGCAAAGCTTTCCTCAAGAATTGATGAAGATGTTACCAAATCAATCCTAACCTTCATATGGCCTAGAATCCTCCATACCTCATCCTTAGAACCTTAGAACACTGCTTCTCTTCTTCAAATCTCAAGCAATTCTTGCAAAAACAAACTTGAAAAATCATTATAAAAGTTTGTATCTCAAAACTAAGTAAGCAAGCAACAAAAGAGAATCAAAAGAAAAATAAAACATCCTAATATATATACATGGAATGAGATAAACATCATTGCTTACCTCAACTTAGCGATGAGGCAAAATCAAATCTAATGGACTCTAATACTCTAAAAAACAATAACAAATAGTATTAACCACTTGTAATTTGTCTCGAAAGATGGAAAATAAAAAAAATAATGTCTACTAAATTATATAAAGAAAAAAAAAAAAACTCTATCCATTATCTGTTGATGCTACTATTCATAAAAAAAGATTGTAAACAATTTCACAATTAAAACTGAAATAAAAAGTAAGACAAGATCTAATACTAACTTTTCGTCAAGCTCGGATTTATTCAAGTTTATAAATATATATATATATATTTTAACCAAGTTATTGGAGCATATCTTAAAATGAGCCTAATTCATATTTCAAAGCCATATTTGTATAGAAATTCAATATAAATTTTCTTATTCAATGCGTATACTTGTTTATAATATTCTTTAGCAAACATTATAAACTTAGCATAATTTCTCCGGATTTCAATGAGGAAAAATGCTGAAATCTCGAAGCATGCGAGTTTATTCTTCAATGAGTTTCCTTCACTAATGTGCTAGAACATACATAAACTAAATCTAACAGCTTACAAAAAGAATTAAGCAAGCCCATCTTAAACAACATGTTGTAAAACAATATGAATTCTGAGGTCTCACATACTTATTTTATGAAATCAATACAAATGAATACAAAATCAGTGATATCTAGTTTGCAATTGGATAACATCACATAAAAGCAAACACTCATTTACCAATGTTATAACGGAAGCCAAGCTTAGCCTTCTTCAATCGGTGCTTAATAATATTAGAAATAAGTCACAAATTTATGATAATATTTCCATATTAGAAAATTTAGCAAAGCTGTTTTAAATTTAATTTACCTACAGGCCTATGCGAAGTCTTCATTGCCTTAAGGTAGAAACATGGTAACGAAAAGCAAAAGATGACCTGTTGATGATATTTTCTTGTAATCTCGTAGGTTATTGTTGGAGTTCAAGTTGAATGCTCTATCTCATTTCTAAACGTGAAAATTTCGGATATTTATCAAATATTAATGAGTGAATTTTATAGAAGTAATGAACAAATTTTTTTTTTTTAAAAAAAAATCAATTCAATCAAAGTGAATACTCTATATAAAAGAAATAGAAAAAACTTCTAAAAAATGATAAAAACATCAATAGAACAATACTAAAATTGATTCTAAAATATAATAATAAGGTAGTACTAAAGATGATTTAAGGTAGTACCTATATTATTATAAAGGAGTACCTCAAAGATACTACCTTTGACCAAAAAGTGCATGAAATGTTAATTATTTTTAGATTATGGTTTGAAATTTGTATTTTATAAATTTAAGTTATTATATTTATGGTTTTCTTCATGCAAATGTATGGAAACACATGAATTTAAAAGTACAAAAGACATGATTGGATATATGCATAATTATTTTTCATTAAAAAATATTTATAATTTCATTTGTTAATTTATTTATATTTTATTTAATTACCATATAAAAGATACTAAGAAAAGCTTTACAAAAATATTATTCCACCTTTAATAGAATTTGAAAATAAGATAATTAATATTTATTTCTTTATTAACTCTGTATTCTTAATATTTCATTTTTTAAAGGGGGTAAATTAAGCTATATATACATAAATGACTAGTGGGAAGCCAAGGTTTAGGATTAACAATGTAGTCTCCCCATCCTTTGAGTCTCACCTGTTTCGGCCCAAAATTTGCCGAAATTGACCAAAACTTTAACCCTTAATCCTTTCTCATATTTCTCCATCGTTTGTGCCCCTTTTCACTATATGCAACTCTGAATCTTCGTAGGATCTCGTACATGTTTTTCATATTGATTCTACATTTTGGTAAATATGGTTTCGAACTTGGTGGTATTTATTTTTTTTAGTTTTTTTGTTGAAAGTAACTTGATTTCAAATTTTAGATTGTTTATTTTTTTTAACTTTTTATTAACTTATTTCTAATTTCTTAAATTTTTTATTAGATAGAAAAAATCAAAATATATATTTTTTATAGTAAAAATAATATATTAGTATTTATTTACTTTTTAATACTTAATTGTCATAAAATATTAAAAAATGCAAATGACTTAATATTTAACTTGTACATTACTTGGATTTATGCTATTTTTGTAGGCAAAGAGCTTTGTAGTACTCAATGATAATCCAATCCATTCCCATTTTCTAAGGCCCAAGTAAAGTTTGGGTTAGGCCATGGATGATTGAGTTGTACTCAAGTTGAATGGGTGTTCAGATTGTATTGATCAAATTTGAGTTGGTTACAATTGATCATGCCAGTAATCATGAACTTTTAAATTTTATTTTAATGCACTTATACTAGAATTTAAATAGTAAATAACACATCATTTTGGAATATTAAAAAAATATTTACCCTTGTGAAAATTAATATACACCATAGTTAAATTTCACTTTTTTTTTTCTTTTAAGATAATTTGTAAGGATGTAAAGAAAATATCAGTATATATAGCACTAGAAATTATGAAAATTATGAAATTATATAGCACTAGAAATTATGAAAATTATGAAATTTTAAATCAAGTTTTAAGATAATTTGAAAGGATGTAAATAAAATATTGGTATATATAGTATTATAAATTTTGAAAATTATGAAATATTAAATCAAATTCAAATTAGGTTTGATTTATCCAAACCTTTCATTTCATTGTAATTCAACCTGATTTGAGTTTTGATTCAGAAAATTCAACTGAAATGCAACCCCATAATTAAAAATACTATTCGCTAAAAACCCTTTATTCAATTTGGTGCCCAACAAACCAACTACTACCAATTGATTAAATGAATAAATACGGTCCCCACCATGATCCTAAGCGGTAGGTAATGATTATAATAGAAAATATATTAAAATTTTCTTTTATCTTTCCCATGTGTTTTTATCGGTATCATCACTGAGCAGCCAGCACTTAACCAAAGAAAGAAGAGGGAAAACGGTCCAAAAAGTGTTGGAAAGAGTAGCAATGCTTGGAAACAGATGATTTTGATAACTTAAATATTTTCATTACCACTTCGGCGGCGGAGACCAACGGCCACGTTTATCAGGATAATATGAAAGGGAAGCTCGGGATACCATAGCATCATGGCGCCCAGAAGCCCCAAATCTCAGCATGAAGCCTCGTCCAAAAGGCTGAGAGAAATGGATGAAGATAGAATCAGCAATTTACCAGACTCCGTCATCTCCCACATCTTTTCATTTCTCCCAACTGAAACTGCTGTATGTACCAGTGTACTTTCAAAAACATGGGAACACAAGTGGACATTAACACCAACCCTCGTCTTCGAGAGCCTTCTCTATTGGGATAGAGACACTAGAGATTTCACTCGTTTCATCAGTCGAACCCTCCTTCTCCACAACTCTAGTATTAAGATCAAGCATTTGTTCATTGAAATGGACTACGAGAAGGACCCTTATCTCGACAGTTGCCTCAACTTGTGGCTTGAATTTGTCAGAACCAGAGACGTAGAAGAGCTGAGTCTACAATTTGCTGACGCAAACTTCGATGACTGTCCGTGGAGTATTTTCGATGATGGCCCGGAAGGCTATTTGTTACCTCAATGTCTCTACACCCATCCTTCAATAAAACGCTTGACTACTAATTACTGTGTTGTTGGTCCTTCTCGGGTAGTTTCTTGGCCTTCCCTCAAGAGCTTATCATTGAGGTTAGCAGTTGTGAGTGAGGACACGCTTCAAAAAATTTTACTGGGCAGCTCTTCTTTAGAGTTCTTAAAGTTGGAACATTGTGAGTTTGGTTTTGATAGGCTTGACATTTGTTCTGCAAGTCTGAAAAATTTGGTGATCCATTCTGTTTTGGAGCCTACAACTGGAGACAAGTATGATGTGTTGCAAATTTCGGCTCCTAATCTTCTGTATCTGAAAATTTCGGGGCATTACTATGAGAGAAAGTTCCGGTTATTGGATGTATCATCTTTGGTTGATGCGTGGTTTGATTTTGATCTAGTTTTTGATGTTAAAAAGAACACACAAGAATTGAGAGAAAGTCTCAAAGAGTACAGCAGCATGTTAAGAGAACTTCTTGAAGAGGTTGCACATGTTGAGGAACTTACTCTAGGGCCTTGGTGTATTATGGTATCATTTCTTCACCCTATCCCTTGATTTTAAATATTTCTTTCCTTCCACTGTTCGTCTCTATTTTCTTTCCCATATTTTTCCTCAAATTTTCTGGAACGAAATGGAGCCTTAAGTTTGATATATGCACAACCTCCTCCTGATTTATACACTGGAGAGCCTTTATGCTAATGTTTTCAGACTTAAAATTAATTAATTTCAAGAGATGTTTACAATATTATTTTAATTTTGTGTTCTTGTTCTTCTTTCTTTGATTTGCAAAGGTACTATCGGTGTTGGAGGTAAAAATCATGCCTTCTTTAACATCAGAGTGCAAATATCTAACTCTAGAAACTTTGGCTTCAAAGTCGAGCCTCCCAGGGATAGCAAACGTGCTAGAAAGTTTACCAGAACTAGAGAAATTGTATATAAAGAACGCAAGCAGTGCCCCTTCTAGTAACTCTGCAAATGAACTAGATAAAATACTCATGCACATGATGTTGTCTCGCAGATTAAAGGTTCGTTTTACTTCTCCTCTCATAGTTATCCTTTCTTTAGTGGGTCTTGCTATTTTCATCGTAATGATAAGCAGAAGTCGTTTGATGTTGAGTCACTTGAACATGCACTAACACACTACATATCAAAATTTAGTGGAAAATTTTTCATCTTGATTTCTTCTTTATATGTAGATCAACTTTCATCCAGACTTTTCTCCCTTTAGCTATTTTGAAAAAAATTACGGGTCGACATCAGAGGAGAGAAGCTCACAGTATTTGCTGAAACACCTTGACACTGTCGAAATTATGTTTTTCCACGAACCTGGTCATATGAAAAACTTTGTGGCTCCCCTTTTTCAGTTTCTACTCAAGAATGTAGCAGTGCTGAAGCAAGTACTTATTTCCAAGAGAGAGGCTCCACCGTTTCTTTATTAAGCTTTACAGGATATACTCATAGGATGGCAATTTTCTTAAAAATGTAGCAGTGCTAAAGTAGACGTATATCTACAAGTGAAAGGGAGGACAACCATTTCTGAGCTAAGCGTTAGAACATATTCTCATGGTATAATAGTTCAATTAGTGTAATCCTCTTGCCTTTTTTGTTCTTGTATTAGATTCTAGTAATCAAGTTTTAAATTTCAAAGCAAAGAGTTTTAAGTGATCCATTTTTGGATTTGGTTTGCTATATAATGTAACAATTGCATATATGGGATATAATTTGGGAGAAAATCTTTTCATTACTACTCAAAGTGTGAGAAATGCTTTTAAACTAATAGCAAATCACAGGTACGTACAAAGAAATTTTGGGGCTAACAATTAGAGTTGTTTCTTCTCTTTCCTGGTCCATTCTTCGTTAATAGTGTAATTAAAAATAAAGATAAAAATATGATTTTTACTATAGAAAAGCATAAAATTTTGTTTTAGAACTTTTTTTCCCCCCTTAAAATATGACAAACTATGATGAGGCAAGTCCTCTTTGATGACACATCTCTTTTTATTTGTTTATCCTCCTCTAATAGCAATTACTTCATCAAAATGAGGATTTATTTTTATAAATTCTAATATCAATGTCAAAAATGAAGGAAAATTATAATAATTAGTAGTAATTAAAAATCTCAAAATTTTAATCATTGTGTATATATATGAGAACTGAGTAGTTTTCAATTGGTATTTTATTTGATTTTCATTTTAAGCAAAATGTTTAACTGAAAAAAAAAAAAGAGAAAGCTTTAAATACATTTTTTTCATTATTTGTAATCATGAAGACTCCTCATACATACTTTTTCACACCCATAACATAAAACTTCACACTTCTAAGATTTCATAAAAATTCATTTTGTCTACTCTTCACCAACATGCCATAGAATTTATAAAAGAATGGAATATGTGTTTCCTATTTTTCTTATAAAGCTAAAATAGAAATTTTCTTATGACAATTTATATTTTAAAAATAACAACCCAAAAAAGCAAACACATTTACCACAAATATATTGCAAAAGCACATCAAAATAAAATCTTTTGAGAATTTCATGAACCATTCTTTTATTTACTTGATCCAATGAGAAACAAATATACTGAAAAAGCACTTCATGACATATTCCCCAAGTTTTTTTTTTTATCTCATATGACCTTAATTTTCTTACATTATATACTGGGTTTGGACCTCCACGCACTTTGTGATTCATTCAATTGGTTTCTCTTCCCTTATGACTTTTTTCTTCTGTTCTGTATTGGATTTGGATGTGCCTCCAGTCACGTGTCTTGGTACTTCATGATACATTCCACAAGTGCCCCTTCCCATATGACCTTAATTTTCTTTCATCATCATGTATTAGATTTGGACTTGCAAGCACTTCATGATACATTTCATATTTATCCTTTGCTTGGTTGTGTTAGAAAATAGTTTCTCAACTTCCTCTAGAGCTTGCATATTGAAATTATGATTGCAATTTTAGTATTTCTCTAACATTTTCGTATTTGCAGACATTTCTTCAAAGTTTTGGCATGACTTCTAAAACAAAGGCATAATGTAATCCTTTGGTACCTCATATGAAACTTAGTGTAGAGATGTCTCCTTAGATGAAGAAGTCTATTAAGTACATCAATACAGTTCCATATGCTAAAGCCATTGGATGATTGATGCATGCATGCCATGGTTTGTAGTAGGCTTGATATTTCACATGTTGTCATTATGGTCAGTAAATATACGCATAATCTAGGGAAAATACAATGACAAGCAGTAAAATGGATTTTGCGATTTATTATCGGCATAATTGATGTTGGAATAGCATTTCAAGAAGGAAGTTTAAGACAAGTTATAGGTTTTGTGGATTTAAACTATGCAAAGGTCCTTGATAAGTGTAAGTCTACTACACTTCATGTATTTACACTATCAAGTGGACCCATTTGTTGGTAAAATATATGACAATGATAAAAGCTTTCATGGAAACTATTTGGTTGTATGTTTTGGTTGAGGATTTGGGATTCAAGCAGGAGCAATTGTTGTGATTGTCAGAAAATCATACATTTGGGAAAGAATCAAATTCGTTGCTCTCAAACAAATTAATCATATTGATGTTAAATTTCATTTTGTTAGAGAGATTCTAAAAAAATAATAAATAAATAAAAAAAAAGGTGGTGTCTTACTTTAAAACATTGCTATGATAGATAATCAAATTGATATGTTAACAAAGACAGTTTTTGAGGTCAAGTTCAATAATTGCTTATACTTGATCTATGTTTAGAGGATATGAGTACCCTTGGGTGTATGTGGTTGCAAGATCTTTAAAGATGTTTGGTTAGCTTCAAATCCCACCAAGGTGGAAATTGTTGAATGTGGCTTTATTTGAGTTATTAATCAATCAATATTACATGACAAATTTTGGGGCTTTTAATATTATAATGAGATAATTTTGCATGAAAAGTTTTGGGGCCTTAATATTTGAACTAAATGATTTTTAGTTGGAAGTTGAAAAATAAAAATTCTATAGTTACCACATATATACATACATGTGGGATATAACTGATATTCTCTCAGTAAGTTTTTCTATTATTGAAATTTTTATGAAAATTGTCAAGAAAAAACCAAAAACCTATGATAAAGAGTACTTTGTAATTGTTCTTTACTCTTTTGATATGTTTAATGGATGATCTTATTGCTACCATGGATATAATAAGAACACTGTCAAACCAAGTAAATTGTTAGTATCTTCTACAAATTTGTCTTTATTCTTTTACATTTTGTTTTCACAAATCTATTTTGTTTCCAAACAACACCTTAGACAACTACCTAGGACAACAAGACCCTCCTACCCTTTCCTCTAGAATTTTTATATCACTCTGTTGTTGTTTTTAGTGAAAAACTCTCTAAATAAAACTTAAGGCAATGAGAATATATAAGAAGTAAAGAAGTAGTTAATGCGTGTATTATGAGTTTGATCTTTATGGGAGAATAGTTGTAAAGCGTGTGATTTAGTTTGCTTTGAATTTTGAAATCAAAACTTTCTTTTACAACTTTTTTATTTTTTTCCTTCTTACTAAAACCATTAGTGGCTAAGTTCCAGATTCAAGGTGACAGAAAGTTGAGACATTCCATTCGTTCTACTCTTAATACAAAGGAACCTCATTACCATATAATTTAATTGACTTGTTCAGCTTAACGCCAAGCTTTAGCTTAGTGAGATGATGAACCAAACTCCACATTCTTACTGCTATCACTAAGGCCTAAACTGGGAGTTAATGTTTGAGTAACAGCTGGTGTAGAAAGTCTTTTAATTGCATCACTTAAGTTAGTATATAGGAGGCTAGCTTAAGTCAATTGAGGGGCAACATTTTCACATTAGGGATTTAGGTAAAGGTAATCAGTTTAACTTAGGATTGACAACTTCCATAGGTGAATTCTTGAGGACGATACTTGGAGTTCTACAAAAGTTGTCATGACTTTTTCTCTAATTTTTCTTGGTTAGAATTGTTACACAAAAATGCTTGGTATATTGAACAATAGAGAATCACAAGTAAGAAAGTGGTGTTGTTGGGGGATTGATAACCCCTATAATTCGGATAAAGTAAATTGTTTTGTTATAGAACTATTAGTTTGTTAGGTTTTTATTTTTTTTATGAACCTATAGCTGTTTTTCTTTTTATTAGTTGTTTGCATCTTTATTTAGTATTTTCCAATTTTTCTTATTTCAGTTATTTTATTTTATCTATTGTTTCCTTAATTTTATGTTTAGTTGGGAGAGAGACTTGTAACATAAACTTTGAAGAACAAGTAATTGTAACCAAATATGGATAATATCAATGAAGTTAACAATAGCAAGGGTGTTTGAGTACAAGTCCATGAGGAAGCATCGAAATCCTTTAAGGATAAGTACACCCTCATGCTTTGCCATACCTTAAAACCAGAATAATGTAAACATTGACATCTTAGATCAATGCACAACATAAGTAATAACAATTTAATTCTTTACGATTAAATTACTAACCTTTAAGTTTAGATATCTCCAAACCTTAAATTCTAAGTATTGAAGATGATCTCAAAGACCAATGACCTTCCATCCAATCACTTTTGAATTGCTTTAGGCACTAGAGTAGAATGACTATTCTTCCTTAGGGATAGTGGCTTGAGTTTTTATTCTCTTAGGCTATGTTTGGTTCCTGGAAAGTACAAAGGAAAGAAAAAAAATGCTAAGGAAAATGATTTTCTCATGTTTGGTTGTCCTATGAAAAATATCAAAGAAAATAAAATATAATTAAAACTAATTAAAAACTTATGTATTTTTAAATTATTTAATCTTTATATTGATGAGTTAAAATAAATAAAATGAGTTTGAAGTAACAAAAAAAATAATTTATCAACTTTTAATCTATTTTTTTATTTTCCTTCATTTTTTCTTTCATTTTACTTTTCCTTTGTATTTTCTTTCCCTCGCATTTTCCCTCAAATTTTCCGGGAACCAAACATAGCCTTAGGGAAAATGAAAGAATAAAAGATCAAATCTTTAACCCTTAATCCTAAGAGGGTCTATATAGACCACTAGTAGGCTTCAGTGACTGAGGCCCATCATAGGCTTAGATCACTTAATCTATCCTATGGGTCCTATTTAATTAATTAGCCCTAATAGACTTCAATTAATTAAATAGCCTATGTAAAGACCAAAAGAACATAATCATAAGCACTTGTGTGTACTTGTACACACTTATGCTCTTGCAAAAAGTACTTAAGTTCTTATTCTTATGCACCATTATGCACTCTAGTGATTAAAAGAAAATTCCATAAAAGAATGAAAGATTGAGTGAGGACCACTAGGATCGATGTAAAAATATTGGCTCCCTCATAATGTAATTTTGAAGTTAACTCAACCTTCCACTAAAAATAGTTAACTACACTTTAGTATCGTATGACATTGAATTAAAATCAAATTAATTAATTTCTCGGGTTCATAACCTACTATTCACAACATGCAAGTTCCTCACAAACTTATTTCCATAATCTAATAGTAGCTATCAACCTTCATGATTACCTCTCAATCCTTAGTTATAAGATCCTTCTATATAATGTTCATCAACTAAGATAATCTTATCCATAAAGGACGTATGTCAAATTCTAATGAAGGAAGTGCTATGCCATAGACTATATGATTAGAGATCCTTAGAATTAATCAAAGGGATATATTGTCTTAAACTCATGAAATATTATGGTGTCTTTATTGAAAATATTCATTACTCTACCTACCTAAACGACTAGTCACCTAATCCATAAGGAATATATGGTCACTTTAAGATCTTACTTATAAGTCAAAGTAATTGATAATGTTAGCACTAGTCTAGTGTTCTCTTGAGACAAAATAGCTTGGATAAGTCATGACAATTCGCTAGTCATCAGTCAAGACTCTCCATAGGTCCTGTTTAATATGTAACCTTACACACTAGTTTAATCACTATAGGAAAATAATCTCAATGACTAAGACAAGTCATCCCACCAATTAGACGGTAGAGCACTTTGGCTTCTAATGGATTTCCCATGTCCATGAACTAGTTGTGAACAAACTCATCAACTTGTAAAGAACTCATGATTTGGATGTTTTGTACAAATACTAATGCACACTTAAGACATATATAATACAAGTTATTAGGCTAGAATCCACAAACTCATTATGCATAATAATATGGTAAATGGAAAAGTGATATCTATAAAATAAAATCTGAATGTGACTTCTTGTCAATGCTCTCTAGTACTGGCTCTCTAGTAGTACGCAAGACTTTCAAGTTTGTTTGAATTTTGAGAATTTGAGTCAAGGTGGAGATTGTTGACAAGTGTTTTAAACTCTATTTTTTAGTCAATTGAAAAGTCATTGATAGTTTCCTAATAGAATATATTCTTGTAAAGGAGTTTTTTTTATTATTATTATTATAAAGGAAATATCCCATTATGATAAAATTTGTTTTCCTTAAATTATTATTATTATTATTATTATTATTATTATTATTATTATTATTAGTACTTTATTTCATAATTTTTTTTGCAAATGTTTTTAACTAAAATATATTGAAGATAGAAAAGAATAAAGATGAAAAGGAAAAAGAAACATGAAAAAAAAAAAGGTAAACACAAGTTAGACGAAGCATCAGTTTCCTCTCCAAATCAATGTTTTTTAATGAGTAGTTAAGATTGCGCCATGGGATCCCAGGTTCATTAGGTACTAAAGCAAACCAAATCGGATGCATCATGATAGACTGCCAGCAAGCATGCCAATACATAATATAAATCTAATACATAATGGAAAAAAAAAAGGTCATTTGAGGAGTGCTAATAATGCTAGCGATATTTAACTTCAAATTGTTATTATAGGCTCATGTTGACAACCTTCTACGCCTTATTCACTCGATGACAAAGAACCATCATCCATATTCATAAATCACCTTAACCTACCAAAGGCAAATTCACCCTGATTCAAGACATAGTCATTATGTCAATACAATCACTAGACTTTAGTGCACGTGGTTGTAGCTTAACCCACTCTATAGCTAGTACACTAACAGCTAAACTCTTCCACCAAGTTCTCTTTTCTACTCATTCCAAAAATTTATCTCAAGTTTTGATTTTTAGACAAAATATTATTATGTAAATTAAAATTAAAAGTCCTTAAATTTGCAATTACTCACTACCCATATATTATTATATTTTTCCTTCTGTTTCCACCTTCATATCAAAATTTATGAAAGTAATCCTCATGCTGAGGAAGTGATTTCTACTATAGGAGAAACAAATTAGAAAAACAAATCTGCCTCATTATAGAAGACTTCCTTGAGAATTACCAAACCATGTGTGGACGCTACATTATATACCAAACCAAATCCAAAAGGATTATTTAAAACCCTCTTAGATTTAAAATTTGACTAGGAAACTAAATAACCAAAAAAAAAAAAATCCAAAAGGATTACTTAGGACTTTTTGCGATTTGAAGTTTGAATAATAGAATCTAATAAAAGGACATAAAATCTTAGAGGATTAAATAAAACCCTTTGAGATCTAAAATTAAAAAAAAATTGAACCTTGTGATTCAAAATGTATAGATTTAGTTCTTAATGTTTGGCATCTTTGCATTAAAATTCTCAAGAGTCTCTTTCTAGTGTTCTTCAAATTTTGCCTATAAATAGATGCAATGGTTACTATTCCACCCAAACCCAAAATTAGTAAATATTCTACAATATCATGGGGAAAGTTTCCCAATTGTTGATGATTATCTTCCTTACTCTCATCATACATTCCTATTCAGAAACTATTCATAAGATGGGAAGCGGCTTTAATGGAATGTATGGCATGTATCGTGAAGTACCTGGTGGTCCAGATCCATTACATAACGGAAGGAAAGGTAAGATGGGAAAGGACACATATGGAACGTATCGTGAAGTGCCTGGAGGTCCAGATCCATTACACAATGGAAGGAAAGGTCAGATGGGAGAGGGCACATATGGAACGTATCAGGAGGTGTCTGGTGGTCCAAATCCATCACAAAACGGACGGAAAGGAGATCAGATGGGAAAGGACATGTATGGAGTGTATCGTGAAGTGCCTGGTGGTCCAGATCCATTGCATAACGGATGGAAAGGTCAGACGGGAAAGGACTCCTACGGAATGTATCGTGAAGTACCTGGAGGTCCAGATCCATTACATAATGGAAGGAAAGGTTATATGGGATCAAAAACATAAGGAATGTATCATGAAGTGGCTAGAGATCGAGATCCTTTGCGTAACTCTTAGCATGTTTGTTTCTTACATGATCAAGTAAATAAAATAATGGTTTGTGAAATTCTCAAAAAAAATTATTTTGGTGTGCTTGTGCAATATATTTGTGTGCTAAATGAGTTTTGTTTTCTCGATTCTCACTTTAAAAATACATTTATTTATTATTATTTTTATAATAGAGACCAACAAAAACAATGTGTTATTTTTGTTAATGAAGATTAGACAAAACAAATTTTTATAAAATCTTATTAGTGAAGAGCATTGCTAATACGTCTTTTTTTTTTTTTCTTTTTCTTTCAAATTTCACATACCTTTTACATGCTGGGAAATAGATGCTACATTTTAGTTTTTCTTTACAAATATGAGAAGTCTCCTTTATAATTACAAATAATTAGAAAAGAATGTTCAAAAGATTTTTTTTTTTTTTTTTTTGTATGAAGGTTTTTGTTTTGAAATGACAGTTAGATAAAATTCTGATGGAAAATTTACTTAATTCACATATATTCTAAAATCTCGAGATTTTTAGAATTCTTAGGCAATACGATTCACATATATTCTAAAAGAGATTTTATACTTTTCTATAGTAAAAATTAAGGGCATGTTTGGTAACTGTTTTCAAAAAATTTTGAAAAATGGTTTCTGAGAATAGTTTTTGAAAACCGTTCTCTGATTTAAAAACAAAAGTTTATTTGAAAACCTAAAATATTTTTAATATTTTTAAATATATTTTAAAAATAATTTTTATATCTAATTTTTTATTTTTAATCATTTTACATGTTTGCATAATTATTTGTTAAAACAGTCCTCACAAAATAAGTGAAAATAACAGAAAATAACTAAAAAATGTTCTTTGAAAATACTCTAAATTAATTTTTGTTGTCAAGTGTGTGTGTGTCTTTTTCTTTTTCTTTTTTGTATTTTTTTGTTATGAAGAACAAAAAAACTATTCTAAAAAATAGTATGCAAATAAGGCTTACATTTTTATCTTTATTTCTAATTAAATTTATTTGTACCATGTAATTTGTTATTAATTTAAAATTATTTCTTATATTTCAAGTAGTAATGAAAATTTTTTCTTCTAAATTATTTCTCACATGCATGGTTATCGCATTATATAGCAAACCAAATCCATAAGGATTACTTAAAACTCTCTAAGATTTAAAATGCAATAATCAAATAATAGAACAAAAAAGTAAAAAAGGATTACTAAAAATTTTGAATACTAGAATCTCATAAAAGAACAAAATGTCCAAGAGTTATAAAATATATCTACAAGCACTTAGAGGTTTAAAAGTCTAGATCAACCGCATAAAGAAAGGAGAGGTCAAATGGGAAAGGATACTTATGGAATTATCATGAAGTGCCTAGAATTCCAAATCCAATATGTAATG
This sequence comes from Vitis riparia, assembly GCF_004353265.1. NCBI lineage: Eukaryota > Viridiplantae > Streptophyta > Magnoliopsida > Vitales > Vitaceae > Vitis > Vitis riparia. Next base: position 5,682,627 of record NC_048446.1, read on the forward strand.
GAAGAAAATGTCATATAGGAAGGGACACCAATGACTTGTATAGAAAATTGCCCGGAGGTCCATATCCAATATATATCATCGATGATAGGTCCAATGGGAAAGAACACTTGTAGAATGCATATAGAATTTCTCACAGGTTTAGATCTAGTATATCAATGAAGTGAAGATTCAGTTTGTGTTTTTCTTTCATGCCAAAAACAATTGGAATCGTGCTGAAAAATCAAATTTCGATTTGCCTTAATTTTATTCATGATGAATCAAATTAAAATATATAAAATGGGAGAGTTATGAAAGATAGATTATAAACAAAACATAAAATGGATAAAAAAGAACAAAAATGGACAAATATCTAGAAGAATTGTTCCTTTGGATCCAATCTTAGCATCAAATAGAATCTCTTTTCAAGTAAACACAATCGTACTTTGTTGAATTCTAGATCTCAAAATAATATTAGCCTTAATTCATCCCAACATCCAATAAAAAAAAAACCACGAACCATACCTCAAGAGCAAATATTCAATGTGTTCAAGAGCATCATCCATGTCTTATCAAGAGGGATTTTTAGAAAATTGTTTCCTTAGTTGTAGAGATCCATTGATCTAGGAATGGCGATTGTCAATCACCATGAAGAGGTGCCCTCTTATCTTCGATCTTCACCTCAAAACACTCCTCTTCCATAAGAAGAACTTTAGCCAATCATGGAGAATGCGACCGTCATCTCATGTTTGGTTGCTGAGAAAGTAAGAGAAAAATGATATGGAGGGAAAAGTAAATTTTATATTCAAACTAATCAAAGGTCAATTGTTCAAAAGATATCTTAAAATGAGGTCTAAAAAGATTTCTCAACTAATTTTTACAAACCTATTTACAGTAGAACCATGTTGTAGACCCCCTCAGATAGAAGGTTTTTTTAATTTTATTTTTAAAATTTTTTTGGCCACCCCAAGAAGGAGTCGTTCTTGGGCAGCCAAAGGGGACTGAAGGAAAAAAAAAAAAAAAAACGGCGGATGAGTGAGCTATATTGGGCGGTCATGGGACTGATGGGTGAGCTGTTTTTTTTGGGCGCCTAGATGGGACGGAGAGAGGAGAGAGAGAGAGAGAGAGAGACGATTTTAGTGAGAGGAGAGGAGAGGAGCTTGAGAGGGTTTGGACAGAAGAGAGAGCTGAGAGAGGAGAGTTGGAAGCCAACCCAGTCTTTGCTTGAAAGGAGCATTCCAAGTATGTCTATTCGTGACCTCCTTATTTCTCATTTCCACATGGATTAACTCTTGTTTTCAGCTATTCTTCTTGGTATTTGGTTTGTTGATTAGTGTGGATATTATAGGTCACTCGTTTGTTTTGTGGGACTTTGGGCACGCATGCTCTGTTTCAGATTTATTTTGGGTGTTTTGACTTCTCTTGAAAATATTGGATGCTCTGTTCCTTCTCATAACTTGATGTATCAAAACCATGCTTTTATTTCCTTCGGATTCCACTTGCTCCTATCTTTTTGACAGTCCATGACATAGGCTAAATCCTCACTTTATTTATTTTTTTTACGTTTTCATTATTCTCTATTCATTGCTTTGTTTCTTGTTGATGGTGGAGCAATATTGTCAATAGCCAAGTTGCTGAGTAGGAGGATATGGAAATGGATATTTGAAAGACGAAAGGGGTATGGCCAACCTTTTTCCTGTTTTTGCAGCTAAGCCTCTCCCATACCCACATCCCACATTTAGCTAATCACCTCCTTCACCACACTCCCATCTTCAACCTCATTCACACCTAACCTTGTTGCCCCGTTATTCATTCCCTACCCATATGCATGGGAATCATGCATACGTGGCTATCTTTCACCATCCATAGTCTCATCTTTATACCCACCGAATCCATACCCATTTTTTTCCATCCTCTATGCTCATCAAATTTAACCATGCCTCCCAACAAGCAAGATCATAAGCGGTTTCCTTTAGCGAACATCCACCACCTTACACCACCAACCCCCAACAACCACCCTCACTCTCACAACCATCTCAACCAATCCCTCCTCTTCTTCTTCCCGCGCCCAAGGTGAGCACCAAATTAGGGGATGCATTCGCGTTTAATGGGTCGACATCGGAGAAGATTAACAGCAGACTCGCCATGGTAGGCTTTGTTGCAGCAATGGGTGCGAAAATATGAAGGGTATGAGAGAAGTTTGAAATAAATGGAATGGCTTAACATGCATGGTGGTGAGAATGGCGGTTAGGTGGGAAGGTGGAAGCATGCGGTGTTTGTTTTTTTCATGTAAAAAAAAAAAGGTTTATGGTGCTCTCTGGTAATACATGTAGTGGGTTGTGAGTATTGTTAGTATATGAGATGAGTTTGGTTGGGATAATCTTCATGCATGCTTTTATAATAAAAAATTGGTTTTCAAAAAAATCTTGTTTTGATTTCACAATTTTTCATCTTTTAGAATTTTTTTTAGGTCCCAAATTTCATTTTTCAATTATTTTTCAGAGTTCCAGTTTTTAAAATTTTCCGAAATTTCCTTCTCAAAATAATTTTCCAAAGTTCCATTTTTTTAAATTCAATTTTCCAAAATTCCCTTTTTCAAATAATTTTCCTCGACTACCATTCTCAAAATTTCCCAAAGTTTACCAAAATTTCCAAAATTCTAAATTTAATGTTTAAAATGTCATCTATTTATTTTTTAAAAACTTTTATTGTTAAAAGCTTTATTTATTTATTTATTTTGCTTATTCTTTTTTTTTATTCTCAAATAACTCTTTAAAATCTCCTAAAATTCCAAAGTTCCAAATTTATTTATTTTTTTTTATAAAAATTGTCATTTCCAAAATAATCTTCTAAAATCTTATTTTAAATTTAGTTTACAAAACTTTAATTCTAGAAATTCAATTTTCCAAAACTCCAATTTTTAAATTTAATTCTTCAAAATTCAATTCTAGAAATAATTTTCTAAAATTCTAATTTTAAATTTAAATTTCCAAAAATTCTACAATTTCGAATTTAGTTTTTAAAATGACACATTCAAATAAATTTTTGAAACTCCAATTCCTTTCAAATCAAATTTTTAAAAATTCCATTCTCCTCATTTCCAAATTCCAAAATTCCAATTTTCACAATTATTTATTTAATCATTATCATTTTCGTTATTATTATTTTATCTATTTATTTTTAAAATTTCATCTTTAAATAATTCTTCAAAATTCTGATTTCTAAATTTAATTTCTAATTTCCAAAATTCCAATTTTCACATTTATTTATTTAATCATTATTATTTTTGTTATTATTATTATTTTATTTATTCATTTTTCTATTTATTTTTTAAAATTCCATCTTTAAATAATTCTTCAAAATTCCGATTTCCAAACTTAATTTCCAATTTCTAAAATTTCAATTTTCACATTTATTTATTTAATCATTATTAATTTCGTTATTATTATTATTTTATTTATTTATCTATTTATTCATTTATTTATTTTTAAATTCTATTCTTAAATAATTCTCCAAAATTTTAGTTTTCAAATGATCTTTCAAAGTTCAACTTCCAGAATTAATTTTCAATTTAATTTTCAAAACTCTTATTCTTATGTTTAACTTTTGAAACTTTAATTTTCCAAACTTTAATTTTCAAATTTAATTTCTAAAATTCCAATTCTTAAATTCAAATTTCAGAACTCCAATTTCTTTCAAATAATTTTCAAAAATCCAATTTTCAAATTTAATTTTCCAAACTTTAATTTCCAAATAATTTTTCAAAATCCCAATTTTCATATTTAATTTTTAAGAAATCTCATCCCTAAATAATTTTTCCAAGTTCCAGCTTTCATGAATTTTAGTTTTAAATTATTTTTCTAAAATTCCAATTTTCGAATTTAGTTCTTAAAACTTCAATTTTCAAATAAGTTTCAAAACTTTAGTTTAAAAAATTTGTCTTTTAAATGGTTTTAAATCTTTTAAATTTGTTTATTTAATTTGTTGATCCACCTAATTTAATTATTTTATTTATTCATCTTTCATATAATTATTTATTTATTTATTTTATTGTTTTAATTTATTTTATTCGTTTATTTATTATTTTTCATTATTATTATTGTTATTGTTATTTTCTTTTTTTTTTTTCTTCGTTAAAATCCTAATTCACCAAAACCTAATTTTTTTAATAAACTTGCTGTCATTTTTTTTATTTAGGCATGCATCGTGTGGTTTTCTTTGGTTTTTAATAATTTTCTCATTTTTCACTATTTTTAATAAGCATGAACGAATTTTTCATAATTTCAAAAGCAATGGAATTTGTGAGATTAATTCATGCAAAATAAATTAGGCCTTGGTGAGGGCCTAACATATGCGATTTCCTCATTGATTGATTGATTGCTATACATGATTGACTTATTCCACTCTATGAAATGCATGCGATTATTCCGTGTTTGTTTACTAACCTTTGTTTTTCATGAAGTAAATTGGCTCATCACTCAGCTACACTCCTCGCCTTTCTTGTTCATTCGGTTATCTTGTTTTGATTGATATTCATTTGGTATTCATGTTTGATCAATCAATTGTCATACTTGTCTCATCTTATTAGTAGAGACCCGTTTTTAAGGACTTAGAGGGGTGCTATGGTCTTTACCGTACCTTCCCAATAAGTAACTTGACCCCGAGCCCATATTTGGTTTTTCACAGACCACTTTTTTCAAATAAGGAATCACAATTAAGGTTTTCTTTCTTATTTTGTTTATCCTTTAAAAATAAAACAAAAATAAGTGACGACTCCAAGTCTTTTTTTTTCAAAAAATCAAATTTTCACAAAATAAATAAAAAGCGAGTCACACCGTTGAGTGGGAACGCACATGAAAAATATGGGGTCCACACATGTCCACATGATAAAATCATACAATGTTACCTAATCAAACCATCTAAGCATCCATGTTAGAACCTATCTAAAATAACCATAAAGTAAAAATTACTCAAGAAAATCGCTGCATATAGCTGGATCCAATTACAATATTGGATCATAGGGTAATCAAAAGAAACAATTAGGTTGTGACATAAGCGTTCATGACATAGTCAAACTCATTCATAAAGGATGCCACTCGAGAGGTCTTACATGAGTTACAAAAACTTTATCCTCAGTTTCACCCTTGTGGGCAAGACTGGTAGGAAGTGGGAAGGGACCAAGAAAATCAGGTCACAGTTAGAGCATAATTTGAGGTGGTTGTTATGTGTTAATCATCAATCATGTTATCCTTAATTTTAATGTATGTATTATTAAATAAGACCAATAGAATATACACAATTGTTTTCAAAATTATACTACTAAAGAAGCTCTTATATTCATGCATTATTAATAATAATAAGAAAAAAAATCAATTAAATTATATACACAATAGAATACTCATTGAAAAACAGGAAAAGAATAAATAAAAATTCTATATAAACGTGTTTATTTATTTTGTTGTAGATTGTGTTATCATTTTAAAAAAATTGTAACACTATTTTTGAAATTTTAATATTTTAAAAAATTTTCAAGTACATGTCACATCAATCTTTATGTTAATTTTTTTAACAAAATAGTCTTGACAAAGTCTCTTATGTGCAATATCTTGTATCAACAGTTATATAGACAAACAATATATACGTTATAGAAAACAATATTTAAAAATTAACTAGATTAAGTTGTAGCTTTCTATTAATTTGGGTTTCTTATTAGTACAATAAAGACAATCCATTTAGTCTAGTGCTTGTTATAACCCTAATTGATTAAGGAAAAAAAAAATTGTAAAAAATTAACAAAAAAAAAAATTATATTTGGTATATATATAGATGACCACTATCGTTAATAATTTGCCGACAAAAGGAAACTAAAGAAAGCAAAGCATGAAAATGACATATTAACTTATTTTTGTTTCCACTATTTTAAACATGAGAAAATGTCATCCATTTAATTAGAAAATTAAAGGAAATTTAAACATACTTATTGTCACTTTTATATATAAGTGTTTATCTACTTAACACCTTACTATGTTTTTTTTTTCAAATGTACCAAAATATAAATTGGTATCAATATCACAGTTTTTTGATCGTCTATTTTGATTATGATGATTAAAAATATTTTCATCAATGAATCTTACATTCATTATACTCACAAAAATTATGAGATAGGTCATATGGTTAAAATGGTATACTAGTGTTTGAAAATATCAACCATGTGATGTACCATTTACATATATGGATATATAGTGGTCCACCTTGCATTGACTAAATCAATTCCATGTTATAGTAAGGCTAACCATACCATGCAAAAATATTATAATAACATGGATAGATAAAATTCAAGTTAGGATATTGAAAAATGACAAAAAGCAATATGGGTAATTATAAAGTTGTAGTTAATATAAACATGAGAAAATTTCACCCTTTTGGTTAAAAAGCCAAAGGAAATTTAAAAATGTAGTCACTTTTATTTATAGGTGTGTATCTCGCTCACTCCTAAGTGTTTCTTTATTTTTATTTTTTTTTTATTGTACCAAAAAAATTTTAATTGGTATCAATCTCACAGTTTTCTAATCCACTATATTGATTATGATAATTTTTTCATCAATAGATCTTACATTCATTATAAATAAATAAAAAATTATTAGTTAAGTCATATAATTAAAATAAGATTTTTCTAAATGGAATAATCAAACTAAATGAAAATCAAACAAAAAAAAAAATTGACACTTAAACATATACAGATCGATGTACTTTTTTTTTGTGAACTTCATTAAAAAAATATAGATTGATCTTAAACTTCATTAAAAATGGCTTTGATCTCGATATGTATTAAGTCAACAAGACTTCCATTGTTTATTAGCATAATGGTGTACCTCATATATTAGTTGATCACTATGTAATCATTGAAATTAAGTTAACTATACTCCAATATATAAAATTAGTTACAATTTGAATATTTCTAACTAACAATAACCTATTTTAAATTTATAAATGTGTTATGTTGAAAAAACAAAAAATAATGCAGTATGTGACTAGGGATGGCAACGGGGCGCGTTCGACACAGGTCGCCCCCATCCCAACCTCGTCCCGTTTATTTAATTCTCATCCACATCCCATTTAAAAAATTAAACGGGGCAGGGAGGGTATAATAAATTCCCATACCCACCCCGTTTAACTTTTTTTTTTAAATTTTTATTTTTTTAAAATTACTTTTAAAATTTTTAATTATATTAAAATAAATATATTTTATAAATAATTAAATTATTATATTTTTATAACTTATTTTATTAAAAATATTTTTATTATTATCTATATATTAAAAATAATAAAATAAAAATTAAATTAAATTAATTTTAAATTTAATTTTATATATAATCGGGGCAAGGCGGGGCAATACCCGAACCCGCCCCAAACCCGTCCTGGGTTATTAAAAAAATTCTCAAACCCGTTTATTAAAATTAAACCTCGTCTTATTAGAGACGGGGCAGGGCGGGTACCCGAAAAGACCTGCCCCATTGCCATCCCTATATGTGACCTTCATTTTATATTAATTTATGTAATCTTTTACAAGATTAAAGACATCATTATAGAATATATATATATATATGGTTAAAAAATGAAATTTATCATGAAATGGTATAAATGTACTAATCAATTCAAAGTATTTTTCATGATAAAAGACATGCTTTCGGAGTTCATAGTAGTCAGCCAAGCACAAAGCCGCTAAGCTGAACAACACCTTCAACAAGTTTTACATTTTGTAAAAAAAAACAATTAACCATGAAGATATTAAGTTTTAATTATGAAGATATTCTCGTAGTAAAAATAGGCTTTTTTTTTTTTTTTATCATGATTTTAATTTTGGTGACAAAAACTAACTTTTTGTCAATATGAACTTTCATGTTTGTGGTGAAGAACTATATTTAATTAGGATATTTATTTCTTACAACTTTTTTCTTTATATATATATATTTATATATATAAGATTTTATTGTGAAGTTTGTGTTAATGGCATAGTCCATATTTAAGCACATCTATTTGAAATAATAGCTTTTAATAAATTTTTTAATGTAAGATTTATAAATTTGTGATTTTTTTAAAACTAATTAAGGTATTTTTTTATTCATTTTGTGTATCAAGTTCTTTTTCATCAATTTTTACTGTTAAATTTATGCATACAAAAAGTTGCAATTAGACAGCACATCTATTCATGGTAAATATTTTTTTTTAATAGGCTTTTAGTATGAATATTGGTGTGCATATCAAAAATTATATTTTACAAAACCTTATATTTCTTGAGAAGGTTCTACCCATGGAAATACTCTTTAATTTAGTAGGCCGTGACCAAGAAACCACCCATTTCACATGGTGGGTTGGGAATGCCTGACTTATCAATTTATTTGGTAAACTACTTGGGACTCATGTAACTCATGTTGAATTAATTGTATTTTGGGCAAAACAATGAACCTATTTTGAAGTAGCTCATTTATAGTTATTCTTAAATAATATTAAATAAATTAATACTTTCCAAGATTTATTACCAAATTCATGTTTTGGTGAAAATATACTACATATAATGAAAAAAATATTTTTTTTTCTTGGTAACTTTCTTTTTTACTTAGTTATATATGTTTAAATCTATTTTATTATAATAACATTAATTAATAAGACATAATTTGAATAGCACTTAAATAGCATAAAATTGTTTGTTTAAATTTATGTTGATTATTTTTTATTTAGTAATCACACATGTTGGTTTCAAATGAAAAATATATATATATTGTTTTTATATTTTTTATTATTAAATTATTTTTAAAATAAAATTTTAATAATTGATAACAACTAATGCATTTTTTAATTCAATTTTACTATGGAAAGAGATGAGAAGATAGGGTGTTTTCATAAAAAGATTTTTTTTTCTTTTAAAAAAAAGTTAAATTATTAACAAGTATCAAAAAAATGTAATTAATGACTTAAAGAAGACATTTTCTTTCCACTTAAGGTGATTTCAATCCTATCTTACATAATTTATACATAAAATAAATTATATTATCCAAAGTCTTCTTATAATAACAATTTCAAAATTTGTACTAATAAATTTTAAAATAATATGTATTTCTTATTATATTTTTCTAATATATGCTAATGTTATTAATTCAATTGGTTATCACTCTCTACCCAAACCAATTTAATTCTAATTTAATGAGTGGGTTGAATCAACCTTGAGATAGTAAATGCCTTGAAACCTAATTTAACACACATAGTTGGGTGCCAAAAAAGTATGCAACTGAATGCATGTATTTCACACTTTAAAAAAATACTATTTGAATGAAGATAGGGTATTGTGTTGAAAGTTGGTAAATAAACCATTTCTAAGATGCATAGGAGTAGGAAATGTGTGACATGCATGCCATGAGATACACTATCCTAACAAGTAACAAAAAGTATGAAGGTGTGAGTTGTGATAGGCTTGATTTACTTTTAACATTTGAGGTTACTATAAATTTGAAAGACTCATCAATTAGAACAGTAACAAATATATATATATATATATATATATATATATATATATATATAATATGAAGGTGAGAAGGCATGTATTTCGGTATATTGGATGTTGGAGGATGCCAAAAAGCATAAATTCCCCAGTCTGATTGAAAAAATGAGATAGATTATATTAATGAGCACCACCATTATTCACCTATAAACTCATCTCATATTAAAGGCATCAAACCATAATTTTAGGGGCGGAGATAGAAAAATGGTTGAGGGGGGTATTATATGGAATTTATACATTCCAAGGGGAAGAATAACATTAAACTTTTAATACAGCTTGGTGGTAAGGTAGATAATTACCAAAAAAATTTAAGGTTATGAGATTCAATTCCCACTAACAAAATCTCAGGGGTGCAATTATTGCCTTACCAAATATCATCAAAATGTCTCAATTATGTGCTTTCACTGTGCTTTCATTGTGCAAGTGGGTGCTACAACATGATAACACTCTTATTAATAAGGCAAGTGAATTTCATCTTAATGAAATTAAATTTCAAAAATAGGATGGGTAAATTGTTAGCATTTTCCAATATAATGATTTCCTTAGGTAACTAAATCAATTGCAAAATCTATTAAAAAAATAAATATGGGGAAATGAGACTAACCACACTAGCAATAAATATCAATTTATTTTAAGCATTTGTAATATGATTTGTCTAATGATTGTAAAATTCTAATGACAATTTTATCAACGGAAATAAATGATAACAATTTTGAACTATGTGAAATTGACTGTGCATCAAAACCAATTCAAAATTTTAATAATATAGGTTTTGGAAACCAAAATTAATATAGATAATAGTTTATCATACAAATCTATATATATATATATATATATAGATTCTATTACTTGGTAGTTATATGCTTTAAAATTAATTAAATTTCCTATTTTTTCTAATTGTGCTTGGACAATACCATATCAGTTGAGTTTTACCACGCACTTTGCTTAATTTGATTGAAGAAAAAGGATAACAATAAAATAACAGTCCTTGCAAAGATTTAAAAAGACTTATCTCACACATAATTAGTCAAATTAGATTTATACAATATGTTCTTTTTACTAATCAGACAAAGCATACCCTAAGAACAACTAGTTATATAAGTGATCTCGTCGTGATATCAAGTCATACTAATTACTTACATTTTCTTTTTTTCTTTTTCTTTTTTAAAATTTTTGAGTTTGATGAAAAATAGGAACAAAAAGAAAATCTGATATAATTTTTAAAACCAGATTTCAAACATCCTTTGTTTAAAAGAGTAAAAGCACTTTTATATATATAGACTTGATTTTATTTTTTGCATGGGTTTTATTTTTATTCTTTAGAATATTAAACTGAAAAATAGTAATTTTTTATTTAATTGTCATATAGATAAATAAGGCGTGGAAAAGATTGTACGTATTCTTAATATTAAAAAAGAGAAAAAAAAAACTTTATATGAAAAAAAATCATGGAAATTATTATTTAAATCAAATTCGGAAAAAAAAATTACTATTTATATCTTTGTTATAGCTTATTTTTATAAAATTCTAAGAAGATCTACGCACAATATAGACCCTCTAAAATAGAAATTAAGGAAAGCAAAAATAAAGATAAGTCAAAACTAATCAATTTTTCGTTAGCACCATTATTCATTTTCCTTTTCTTTTTGCCAATAATCACATAAAAGAGGTTGACTAATTTCATTGTAGCATTTTCTCAAATGTTTTACATTATAAAACCTTTTGTTTTATTGACTACAACAACCTATATTGTTCGCTCACCTATTTTTTGCACAAATCCCTTTGTCAAATCCATCCATTCACTTACTCCTTCAAATTATCTTGCCATACATGCCACAAAATTTAAATATTTTTTAATCTAAAATAATTCCATAACAAACTAGACCCATAAAATAATGCATACTCTTCTTCCTTTTTATGATCGACCTATATCTATTAAAGGATAAAAATTATTATTCACAAGTTATTATAATAATGAATTTTATATTAATAATTATAATTACATATTTTTTTATATAATTATAAAAATGAATTTCATTGGTCACACTTCTTAATAGAATAGAATAACTTTAAGTTCAATTAAAATAAATTATTTAAACTCAAAATTGAATTTCAAAGTATGTGGCATGCTCAATTGAATTGTTCAAGGTCAGCTTTTTAGAACTATTGCTCATAAAAATGTGAACTGTGTGAAATGCTTCAAATGAGATATGAACTTTTAAGAAAAAAAAATATGAATCATGTGACATGGCATTCATAGTCATTTATTCAACACCGAACATTGCATTAAATTTAAACAATTTAGAAATTACTAGAAAGATATCATGCAAAAATCTAATAACATGTAAATACTATAATGTTACAAAAAATTAATGTAGTTTTGTGATGTTGGAGGATACCAAAAACTTAATTGAAATGTTGAACAACTAAGGATCAAATGGTCTAGACTCATGAGCATGTTATTGAGCCATAAGTAATAAAGACCAAAAATTGTGTCTGATACATGGAGATATTAGAATCATATACCATTATTTAGAATAATTTACATTTATCTTTACATTTTAAGTTTGTGTGCAATAGATCTATAAGAACATGTTGGTAAACTTCATTTTATCAATCACTTAGATTTCAAATTTGAATGAGAAATGAAAGATTTTGTAAGTTAAACTTTTGTGAAAATTAACTTCTTTTTCTAAAGAAATCCTAAATTTATATAGCTATACTTATTTTGAATTTTACTTTTTCTTTTCATCAAAATTATATGCAGTGCACAAGTATACACTTGTTTACCCTATCAAAGATATGAAATAAAATCTGTATTCACAAAAATACAAGTAGCAAGGGTGCTATATATATTTTTATTATTATTATTATTTTTACTACCTACTTAGATGGCAAGTAAACAAAAAGAAAAAATAAAAATTGAACTCTTATTATTGGATTATTTATGGTTTTTTTAAAATGTTTGTCCATAATTATTTATAGCATTTCCTTAACACAATGAAATAATTCTTAAGATAATTTTACTACTAAAGTTGCGTAAGATTAAAACATGAAACCTACATAAAAAATCAAAATACAATTTGCTCTTGAGATTAATTTGGGAGTGGAATGGTTGTATTTTCTTTTGTTGTAGATTTTTTATGAGTTTTTGAAAGGTGAATCTCAATAATGGACTACACCTAAAGGGGGTGAATAGGAGTAGAACTCAAAAAATTTCCCAACAAAGATTACCTAACCTTAGAATTCATCAATGTTAATAAACTTCTCTTCTAACAATTTTTCAACAAAACATAACATCCACAAGCAAGTACGTATACATCAACACTCTCCCAACAATTTATAAATGCAATTCACATGCAAATGATTCAACATTTCTTAAAATTAATTCAAAAGAACAATTATCTCCTTAATTCATTTCAATTTACTACAAGATATCATTAATGAACAGAAAAATTATTAAAGATATTCCATGGATAATCACACTTATTTCAACTCATATATCTTCCTTTCATCATATATTCTCAAGTAACCAATGATATAAAAAACTGAAAAAAAAAATAAATAATAAAGTAGAGAATAAGAGAAATAGACAATGACATCAAATTTTAACGTGGAAAACTCAGTAGAGATCAAAAACCATGACCTACAACTGATCGAAAACATCCACTATGAAGAACAAAAACTGAATGCAAGGTTTTGCCTAGCTCAAGCCTATCAATCCTTCCCGAACCACTTGACTAGTACCTTCCACTTTTAGCTTCTCACCTTCTTCTTCTGAAGCACACTTAAAGTCCACACCAAGCTCAATCTTAGCCTCTTCTTGAATCCACACAAGAAGAAATTGAGTTTTTACCCAAACCTAAATAGATTAGAAATTGAGAGATGAATGAATGAAGAAGAGACTAATTTTTCCTCAAGAAAATCCATTGAAAATAGTTTAGAAAACAATAGGAAAGTTGGATTTTCTTGGCAACCAAACACCTTAAAATACGATATGAGAAGAAAACCAATGGGGATGGTTGCAGTTGTGTGTCTCTCTTCCTCCAGCATAGGAAGCAAATTTTGGGGTTTTTAAATGAAAGAAGCCCTTAATCCAACAGATGAGATTTCATTACAAAAGTGTAAGTTGGATCGATCAACCCCTGCACCTGGATCAATCCAGAAATAGGGAGACAAAAGTCTTTCAACAAAAAATATTTCTCCCAACTTTCTTAACTCTTTTAAAGTTGAAAAATGGGTTGATTCACTTCATTTAACACACACTTAGCTCCAAACCTTAGCCTCTTAGCAAAATCTCAATCTTCAAGGGTCAATTAGTCCAAAAGGGAATTGGAAAATCGAGTTAGGGGGACATTTAGGAATTTTTTCTGGAATTGCCAACCTAGTTAAACACTCACAATCTCCCCCTTTGGCAGTTCTGGGACAAAACCCTTTATAATACAAATGAGTACAAGTAAGTAAGCCCCACCCACTCTCATACAAGGCCACTCACTTACCAACTCAAACTCACAACCTAGGTACTACAAAACCTGCAATTGAAGCTCACAAACAAAACAATTAGTAGCACCTATGTAACATAATCGAATATACATAATATATCAAAAAGTATATCCAAAAAGTCCAATGTATATTCAAATCCAAATGAGACAAGATCACATATCAACATATATCTCAAAATATCCAATATCCAAAATAATCATCAACATGTAGATATCTAATTACCAAAATAATGATTATAATGTCTTTCCCTCCTTTTGTCCCAGAAAGAGACAAAGGGCCACAATTTCCCCTTTTATATCCAAGAAAAAAGACAAAGGGATGACAATTGAATAGTCGGATATCTAACATACAAATCAACAAACATCCACATTTTAGCAAAGTGTCAAATACCCAAAAATGAAGTATCACATGTCACCAAGTTTCCATATCAACATCCAAAAAAAAAAAAAAAAAAAGGATACAAGAAACTCCCTCTAACTCCCATCACAAGATATAAGAATCTCCCCGAAATCTCATCACATGGTTTCATTTAAAAATTTCAAAAAAATGCTCTATCACCTTGAAAATAGTTTCCAAGCATGAAAATGTAAAGAGAACACTCACAATGAGCAAATAAAGACTAGGATTAACATTGCTAGAAACCAAGAACAATCCAAGGCAAAAATGAAACTCCAAGTAGAAAATCTCATGCGAGAGGATTCCACAAAAAGAAATTAAGCATCTAGATGAAGCTAATGGTGGAGAGAAAAATGGACAAACCAAACACCCAAGGTTGTCGAAGAAGATAACTTAAGCTAAGAAACCCATGGATGAGCCACTCCGGAAAAAAATGAAACCCAATGAAACATTGATATAGAGATTTTCGATGTTGAAAAGAATGATGATAGAGGAAGACTTCGTTAAAGTGAATTCTGACAACCATGACAGTTGAAGCATGTGCAATGAAGGAGAGAAAAAGAAGATGATGAAGACCCTCTTGGATAGATTTTGAAATTAGGGTTCAATTGAGAATGGAAGAGGGGCTTTTAAAGATTGGAGATTTTGATTTTTTCAATTTTTTTTACACGGAATGACAATTTTACCCCTCAAACCCTCTTTTAAAAAACACATAAGACCAAGGACAAAATGAGAATTTTCTTCACTAAGAGATAAGTGGTATCAATCTTGGTGGATCAATTCAGGTTTCGTTCAAGATTTCTCAGTGGAAAAAATAATGCAACTTAATTGCAGGAAACTTTTCATAGAAATTTCTAAGTGTTGGAGCCAAGTGGTATCGATCTGGTGGATCGATCCACATTTTGTTCAAAGGTTCTCGGTCACAAGATTGTGCACACAGTGGATCGATCCACAAATTCAGCAAATCCATCGACACCCTACTGAAAAATGACTTAGGCAAAAACTGACGAGAAAACACAAAAAACACACCAACAAGCTTTCTAAAAATTGAAAATTGATCCACCAAGGCAGAGAAACATTAGGATGACACACTTATCTTCCCATCAATGAGTTATTATTGAATCATATTGATAAAAAATGCTACCAAGATCTTAACTTTAGACAAAATTAATAAACATAGAGATTGAGGAACCTTCCAAATTTATCATATGAATAGGTGAGCAACAAATGATTATCAACTTAAGCTAAAAAAAAACTCACTCATGACACCATAAAATAGTGAGAATGTTAATTTCCTTCCACTTATGAACATATATCCATCCATGAGGCAAAACTCATTTTCAAGACATTCTTCCTTCCTAGAGAAATTCAAGATGATGTTCCAAGAAGTCAATTTGCACCTCTCTTGGCCGGAAATCTGTTTAACACAACCCATTTACATCCCTTTAACAAAGTTCAAACCTCATTTTTTTTCTCATTTAGTATTGAAATGATTATAAAGATATAGACTTTACCCTTAGGATCAATTTTTGACTTGAGGAACACTAAGGAAGCCTTTACAACATAACAACATAAGGGATGTCCCAATCTTGCAATAGAGACTTTTCACACTTGAAACATTGCCAAGGAGCCATAACCATTCCAAGAAACTTAATATTTTTCTTTTTTTTTCTTTTTTTTTTCCATTTTTTTAAAACTAATCTCAAAAAGAGGGCAAACAATCAAGGATGATCATATCAACCACTCAATGAATTTCTGGGTGACTTTACTCACTCTTTAATGTTCATTAAATAGGTCTAAGTTTAGATTTAGACTTTAAAGAGCATTATTCACTATTCATGCAATCACATGGTTCAACAATGAGCTTTTACTCACTTAAAAGAAATGATGCTAACCTTTTGTAGTTTATCTAACCAAATCAAAATAGCAAAGACTCAATCAAGCCATGGAGATAAAACCATCTTGAAGCTTTTAAGATCATTATGCGCCAATCTAACTTTCAAACAACATGAATAAGCATGTCACTCACATGAACTCAATAATTATGATGAAAAGCAAATGAAAGATAGAGAAAAAAAAATGAACCAAGACAAAAATAACATCACCACAAGGACACTTTGGAACTGAGAAGATACCTAGGACTCAATAATATGCATGAAGGAAGTCCTAGGCAACTTCTAAAGACAGTTAACAGAGTGTATATAAACCTATGGGGCTCCTAAGTGATTCAAACCTAGAAGCGTCCAAAGGTTTAGTAACATTGTTAACAATTTGACCCTCTATAGGGAAAAGCTCTAGTGAAACAACCTTTTCTTCTAACAAGTCTTGAATAAAGTGATGCTTAATGTCCACATGTTTTGATCTAGAATGAAGAACATGGTTCTTTTTCATTTCGCAACAATATATGTTGCAACAAGTGATTAACACATGCAATTTTAGAACTTCCACACACGAGAGAAGAGGATGAAGGAGATTTTTGACTAACAACATAGCAATTATCACAAGTTCTCAAGCCAATCATCACACATGCATCATTCAAGTCAAACACCTTGCAAAAAATTTGTGAAAATTGGACATTGAACTCATTCTCACATATTTGGCTTATGCTAATTAAGTTAGTCTTTAAACCTTCAACATATAAGACCTTTCCAAGATTAGGAATGTCAAGGACACAAATGATACCTTTGTCTTTCACTTTAGCCACATTACCATGTCCAAATGTCACATTTCCTCCATCAAATTCAATGAATGAAGTGAACAAAGATTTATTTCTAGTCATATGATGTGAACATCCACTTTCAAGATACCATGAGTGTGTCTCACTAGCTCTAAGTGCGATATGGACAATAAGACACTTCAACTCATTCTTTTTCACCCAAATTTGGTTCAAATTTGAGACTTTTGTCTTTTCATTCAAAGTGTTTCCTTTCAACTCACCATAATGAGGGATCTTTAAGCTCTTCTTAGACACTTTCTTATTCTCATTCAACAACCTATTCTTCAAAGTATGACATTCATTCATTAGGTTGGTCAACTTCTTTTGAAAATTATCGAACAATCTTGCATAATATCTGTCAAAAGTGTGTCCCATTTTGCCACAATGAGTGCAATGAAACTTGATTTGAGAATGAGTTTTCTTAGGACATTCTTTTTTACAAGGCTTAGCAATTACCACTACTTGGAGTAGTTGATTCGTGCCCAGTCGGGTATTTTAATAAAAAAACATTTATAAATCCTATGACCTCATACTAGCATAGCAAAGCTACTATAATATAGCAGCTCTAGGGTCAAACTCTGGGATGGGTTTTCACTCTACCAATGATATACTCAAGATTAGAAATTGAGTCTGATGATTTCCTTTGTAAAAAACTTATAGTTTAAAAGAAAATAAAATTTGTTTTGAAAGTGGTGTTTGAAACTAAACTAATATAGAACTAGGTAAAAATGGAAGAAAGAAAGTCTCCCGGAGCTAAGGGTTGCTAGGATCAAGTTCAGAATGCAAAGTGGAAATTCTGGATTCTTCTTCTCATATTGGGGACAACAACATAAAGGATGGTTGTTTCCTGAACCAGTATAGGTTTAACAATGAAGATTTAATCCATAAAAAGTCAATAGAAATGGTAGTCAGGTTCCATTAATGGCTTTAGACACTATGGGTCTTCACCTTGAGCCACTTTCCAATGGCTCGTACATGATCACTAATGGTTTGATATGGATCTAGCAATAAGTATCCACAGAGACCTAAAGCTTATCATGTATTGGCCATTCAAAGTGATTCTAAGGGATTTAAAGCAAAACTTTAGATTTAAAAGCCATTTATGAACTCCAACTACCTGTATTTAATGCACAAGAGTTTTCCACTTTTGCATCTGGACTTTTCACCTAGCTTCCTTCACTCCAAGAAACCAAAGGTTTAGCCTCTCATCCTCTGGGAAAACATCCTCAGAGGTTGTTTGGCTTCCAAGAAAAAGAAAATATAGAAGAGAGAAAAGGAAAGCAAAGAGAACCTTGTATTTCACTAAGTGTAAAACATAACATATATCCTTCGAGAGATGATTTCCACCCCTCTTATAGTCTTTACAAAACCAAGCCTGTGATTGGCTAATTACAGGGATAAGAAAGGAATTTACATAAAAAAAAATACAAAAGAAAAGATCTCATGTGGAGTCGGCAGAACAGAGGAGATTTCGCACCAAAGACGCATGGGCTGGTGTGAATTTCTCACTTGCTTGGGCTGGTGCGAAATTAGCACATGCTTGGTTGGTGGTGCGAAATTCGCACATGCATGGCTGGTGGTGCGAAATTCGCACATGCATGGTGCAGTTGTCTTCCGAAGGCCATATCTTCCTCATTTCAGCTCCAAATTGTACACGGTTTGAAGCGCTGGATTCTTGACTTCTTGAGATTTGAAATGGTATATAGCATGTAGAAAATGGACTTCAGGAAGTGCTCCAAAAGTGCGAAGGAAGACTGTAGCTGCTGTCCTCTGTTTTCTTCACTCTGTTTTCCTCTTTGCTTCTCTCCTTTACTTGGCTTGTCTTAATGATCCAAAAAGCTGTCGAAACACTAAAACTAGCCACCAATATGATTAGAAGTCATTGCTAGGTCCTTAACATGCCAATTGGAATAAAAATGGAGAACTACTACACAAAAGTGCTTAAAACATAATGACTTAAAGGTGCAAAATAACACTTTTTGGGTAGTAATCAGTAGCATTTCCATTGACAAATTCTAAGCCTCTTTTATCAAAAGATTTATGCCTTGAATTGATCAATTCATTAAGTCTCTTAGAGCTACGATGTGACTTTTCCTTCCTAAGACTTAACTCATCCATGAACATTTGATTTTCACTTTTCAATACTTCACTTCCAAATGTTCATATTCAAGAAATGTAATTTTGTCAAGCAAAGCCTTGTTTTTCTCCCTTCAAAACATCAATCTCATTTATTAAAATTTTCTTAGAATCCTTCCACTTGACTTATTCTTGTTTAAGGCTCAAGCACTCCTTATACAAAGTCTCATATGTTGTGTCAAAAATCATGTCATTATCATTGGAGTCACTTGGCTCACAAGACTCACTTAAGACCTCTTTCTTGAGTGGTTTCTCATTGACACTTGCAGTAAAGGCTATGAAGTTAGTGTATTCCTCACTTCCATTGGATTTTTTTTTTCACTTGATTGATTAGACTCAAAGTCACTCCAAGTAACTTCCCTAGCCTTCTTATCATTTTTCTTTGAGGGACATTCAAATGCATAGTGACCCTTTCCCCCACATTTAAAACACTCAATTTTCAACTCTTTTTTCACATATTTCTCCATATTTTTCTTTTTTCCAATTGATTTCCTCCATTTTTTACCATCATTTGATTCTTTCTTGGATTTTTTAGCAAACTTAGTAAGCTCTCCCTCCAACACTTTTTCATCATTCTCATTTTCAAAACTTAGGGACTCTTCTTTAATAGCTTTTAAAGCAATTCCCTTAACTTTCATAGGTGATACAAGGGTCATCTCAAAGGTTTGGAGAAAACCTACAAGTTTTTCTATCTTCAAGGAATCCACATCCTTAGACTCTTCAATGGCGTTGACCTTAGCTCTAAATCTCTCTAGAAGATATCTTAAAATTTTTCTAACCACCTTAGAGTTAGAGATGGGTTCACTTAGATTGAAGCTATAATTCACTATATCCATCAATTTTGCATGAAATTCTCCAAAAGTTTCATGATTATCCATCCTAATGGTCTCAAACCTAGATGTCAACATTTGAAGCTTGGACACTTTCATGACATTAGTTCCTTCATGAGTCACTTGGAGGATATCCCAAGCCTCCTTAGCCGAAGTGCATGTAGCAATAATACATAATTCATCCGTACTAATGACACTGAAGATGGAGTACATGGCTCTAGCATTATTCTCACTTGCTTCATTTTCTCTTTTATTCCATTCCAATTTAGGCTTGATAATATTTATTGGTCTACCTTATCTATTCAACACCTTAGGTGGAGACCAACCAAATTCAATGGCATTCCAAACTTTTTCACTTTGTATTTTGAGAAAATATTGCATTTTCACTTTCCAATGAGAGTAATTTTCACTAGTTAAGAATGGTGGTCTCCCTATGGAAGCTCTCTCTTGATGAGGTTCCATAATTGAGATTCAAGGACTGAAAAATGTTTTTTCCTTTCAAAACCTGCTTTGATACCAATTGAAAGGTAAACCTCAATAATGGACTACACCTAGAGGGGGTTGAATAGGTGTTGAACTAAAAAAATTTTCCCAACAAAGATTACCTAACCTTAGAATTTCTCAATGTCAATAAACTTCTCTTCCAACAATTTTTCAACAAAGCATAACATCCACAAGCAAGTATGTATGCACTAACACTCTCCCAACAATTTATAAATGCAATTCACATGCAAATGCTTCAACACTCCTCAAAATTAATTCAAAAGAACAATTATCTCCTTAACTCATTTCAATTTACTAAAGATATCATTAACCAAAATGAACAGAAAAATTATTGAAGATATTCCATGGATAATTACACTTATATCAGCTCATATATCTTCTATTCATCATATATGCCCAAGTAACCAATGATATAAAAAACTAAAAATAAATCAAAGAGTAGAGAATGAGAGAAAGAGACAATGACACCAAATTTTAACGTGGAAAACCTTCGAAGAGATTAAAAACCACGGGCCTACAACTGATCGAAAATATCCACTATGAAGAACAAAACTAAACACAAGGTTTGACCTAGCTAAAGACTACCAATCCTTCCTGGACTACTTTACTAGTACCTTCCACTTTCAATTTGTCACTTTCGTCTTGTGAAGCATACTTAGAGTCTATACCAAGCTTGATCTCAGCATTTCCTTGAATCCACACAAGAAGAAATTAGGTTTTACTCAAACCCAAATAGATTAGATATTGAGAAATGAATGAATGAAGAATCAACCCATTTTTTTCTCAAGAAAATTCATTAAAAATAATTTGAAAAATAATTGGAAAGTTGGATTTTCTTGGCAACCAAACACCCCAAAATAGGAAAGGAGGGGAGAACCAAAGAGGGTGGTTGCAGTTGTGTCTCTCTCTTTCTCCAGCATAGGAAGCAAATTTGGGGTTTTTAAATGAAGGAAGCCCTTGATCCAATATATGAGATTTCATAGAAAAAGTGTAAGTTGGATCGATCTACCCCTGCACCTGGATCGATCTAGAAACAGAGAAACAAAAGCCTTTTAGTAAAAAATATTTCTCCCAACTTTCTTAACTCTTTTGAAGATGAAAAATAGGGTTGATTCACTTCATTCAACACACTCTTGGCTAGAAACCTCGACCTCTTAGCAAAGTCTTAATCTTCAAGGGTTAAGTAGTCCAAAAAGGAATTGGAAAACCGAATTAGGGGACACTTAGGAATTTTGTCTAGAATTGTCAATCTAGCTAAACACTCGCAATTTTGTTGTCTTGTATGAAAGTTAGCAGTTGTTAATTGTTATTAAATCATAATTATTATATATTATTTATTTATTTATTGTGTCTTTGCATATGGTTGAGAGATGCCTAAATTTCCAAACGGACCATTGCCAGAAAGTCTTCTATGTTAATTTCATAAATAGTCAACTAAAAAAAGAGTATATCAATGTTGTACACCTTTTATATAGTTCATGTTATTTTCTTTGTCAATACAAAAGGTTAACATTGCAAACAATTTTTATTTTTATTTTTTATTTTTTTGCACAATAACATGTGTTTTTTCTTTAAATAAAACAATTTAAAAAAAATGTTAATTATGAATCTATTTTTGAAAATACAATATTTTAAATTTATGGCAAATTTTCCTTGGAAAAAATGATTTTAAGAATAAATGTATGAAATATATTTATATTAAAATTATATTTTAAAAATATGATTTCTCCTTACAATTATTCATGTCAAAATCATCTTTTGAAAATATAATTTTAATACACATTTATAAATTACCCTTATACTAAAATCTCATTTTGAAAGACAACTTGTACATGTAAGGTTATTTTTTAAAACGATATTCAAAGGATCATTTCTGTAAACTATTTTTTAAAAATTTAAATAATATTATTTAAATAAAAAATCCATTGCAAGCATGTTATCGTTACTACGCTCATTTTTTTTGACGTCATGTTGAGGTTGAGTGGAGTATTGATCTTTGTGCATTCTGTGATATTAACCTTCCGACCATCTTCCAATTAAGATAATGGTTGGGAGCCCATTGCTTCACTCCATGGGGAGGCATACCCCCATTATGATCGGATGTCCTATGCGAACATCCATTTTGTGGTTAGTGGAGTCATGTTTTATGTCTCCATGTATGGACAGACTTCTATGGTTTCCACTTGTTCTATTCAATTAGCCCTTCATTTGCTTCCTCTAACTGGTCAAGTTCCATCCTTCTCCCTTGAGATTCAAGCACTCACTCAGTTGAAGTTTGTCTCAATGCTTGTTTCTCTTTATGGCGAGCCACACCCTATGCTAGTGTATATCTCTGTTGTTGACTTTACCAAGTCACCATGGGTCCTCACCACATATCTTTCTTATTCCTTCTATCCTACCATCCATAGGACTCAAATTTGGCATTTGGTTGTTTCTTTTATCCACGCCATTCTAAGTAGCAATTTGACATCGCCCAAGTGATTCTCGATAGTATGACCCCCTATTGTGACCTTACTGCTCGCACTAGTAGCCTTCCGTTTGCACTGCTTATATTTTAAATTCCCGTTGACCTCAACTTTGACCTGGATTGGACCTTGGCTACACTAGGACCCCAAGCTCTCTATGCGAGCTCCTAGTTTAAAGACTACAACTATGTTTATGATTCGATTATTCCACTAAGTGCAGCTTAGTAGGGTGTCGTTGCTCATCAAGATGCAACTCCGTAGGCAGCCACTGCTTAGGAGGTTGCAGAGAAGGAGGCAGAGATTTGTGCCATGAAGTAAGATCCTTCCACCCAATAGGCCAACTTTCCAGAGCCCACTCTATTAGGGCGTCATAGTAGAGGCTGTGGGGGATTGTCTCGTTCCTTTGCTTGTCCTGCCCCTCCCTCTGATGTCTTTCAATTCCAGGATGGACATTTTGGATCTGCTTCACCTGCAGGTGGATGCTTTGAGTACACACATTAATGACCATCATTCCTGTCTCTCCACCTGCTTGGACATTCAAGAAAGGGATCTTTGTTTCCTTTCTTTTTATGTGCTTCTTGATCTATTCTTTCTCTTTGTCATATTTCGTGACAAAAAGGAGGAGATAATGAGGATTGCTTCATTGTTTTAATATTTATTTGCATAATCACATGTATGACCTACATTCTTGATTTAGTTTTCCATTATCTTGATTTGATTATATTGGTTGTATCTTTTTCCATACACTACTTTACCTTGGGTATTTGTGATTGATGTGTGCAGGTTAGAAGTATTGATATATCTTGTTGTATTTAGATCGATACATCGTACTATTCTCTGCATGTGGTAGGATGATTAGGTTTAGACTAAGTATTATTGATTGTTACATAAACTCCATTTGAGAGTTTTAGGGGTTTATGTAATCATGTTGTATCACAAAATTGCTAAATGGGAGATTGTTAGGGTATTAGACTTTCATATTGTTTGTTGACAATTCTTTTCATTTTAATTTTGACATAGGGTCCTTTTTACAAGGTGACTTACTCTCCATTAAAAATTCGAGGTTAACAATTAAATACAACGAGATATATCCATACTTCTAACCTACACTTGGTAAAACTATGTATCATGATCTCATATAGTGGATTTTTTATTTGACGTCTTAGACCCCATGGTTTTTTATTTCCACCATTAGTGTGGGGGGTTTTCTACATAAAAACCTTTTATCTCATTTTGTGTTAGATTGTTATTGCTTATTTCTAATTTCTTACAAGGGTTAATTGACTTAAAGATGATTAAATCATTCTCAAAGGATTAATTGGATTAAAAAAATTCAACCCTTATATTAAAATTTTTTAAATACACCCATCACTCCCCCTTTTGGTGTTACCCTATTGGAATATTGGTTTTTCACATATCATGCCTATAGTTGTAGTTAGCCACTTACCATTCCCATATCACTTAGAATTGTAGTCATGATCATTGATTAGTTGTGCCTATAATTGACTTATAATCACGAAAATATTGGTGATCATCACTATAGGATATTGATAGTTTGTTGGCAACCATATGTTATAGTGGCACATTTTGAATCTTTAGTCATGGTCATCGACTTCTATGAAAAACCCTTCTTGTTGTGGAAGATAGCTCATGTGAGAATAAACAAAAAACAAACTAAATTAAGTTTTGTTAGAGTGTATGATGTACACTGTATATCTAAATTATATAAGTAGGCAAATTGGTTGTTCAATATGATATCATGATATCAAAACCTTGTTTGATGAGAAATCAAGTGTTTGAACTCACCATTGTATGTTTATTTACCCAATTTATTAATCCCATAAGTCAACAATGGAAGCTATATATGAGGGAAGCTATTAAAGTGCATGATATATTGTGCACCCAAATCCTAAAAGCTTAAGATTTTAGGAAAATTGGTTGTTCAACAATTCTAACCTAAAGCATGGAGAAACTAAAGACAAACAAAACCCCAAGAATAGAATTATGAGCAAATGGATTTGGAATAAAGGAAGCCTCTCTCCAATTGTCAAATGGAGTATTTATAACCCCTTTGTTGAATGACATGTCCTAGGAGCTGCTGACATGGAGTTGAGTAGATTGAAGTGGAAGTAGTCAAATAAGTTAGTCATGTGGAAGATTTACCTATTCCTTAGGAAGTATTTGTTGGTTTGTTTCTATTCTTTAGAAAGTATCTATAGGTAGCAGGTTTGTTGCTATTTTTTATGTTTTTCTGTTTTAAGCTAGCTATATAAATAAGTACTTTGAAGCTTAATAAAATATATATCACTTTAGATTCCTCAACGTTCTGTTGCTTCCTGAAAGTTTCTACACTTTGTTTCTATCAAAACCCACAAATTGGTATCAACTTGTGAGGTGAGTGAGCCTAAAAAAACCTACAAACAATATCCAGAATGACCCCAGAAGCTTCACTGAATGCACTAGCGCCTCCAGTGTTTGATGGAATAAATTATCTAGTGTGGCTGTCTGTATGGAAGCCTACCTTGATGCTAGTGATCTATGGGAAGCTATTAGTGAGGAATATGAAGTTCCTCCTTTGTCCGACAGTCCAACTATGGCTTAGATAAAACTACACAATGAGAAGAGGCAAAGGAAATCAAAGGCAAAAGCTAGTCTATTTGCAACTGTCTCATCTACAATTTTCTCCAGAATCATGACACTGAAGACAACAAATGAAATGTGGAACTTCCTAAAGAAGGAATATGAAGGAAATGAACAAGTCAAAAGTATGCAAGTTTTGAGCCTGATTAGAGAATTTGAGATGCAAAGGATGAAAGAATTAGAAACAATCAAGGATTACTTAGACAAACTTCTTAGTATTGTTAACAAAGTAAGACTTCTTGGTACTGACTTTTCTGATTCTAGAATAGTTCAGAAAATTTTTTATAAGAGTTCTTGAAAAGTTTGAGACTACAATATCATCTCTAGAAAACTCAAAAGATGTGTCAAGTATCACCTTGGCAGAGCTGTTGAATGCATTACAGGCTCAAGAACAAAGGAGGCTTATGAGACAAGAAGGATCTGTAGAGGGTGCATTTCAAGCCATATCTCAGTACAAGAAAGAGATGCAAAACAACAATAATAGCAGCAACAACACTCAAAAGTTTCCACCATGTCCTTATTGTAAAAAATCCAATCATCCACAAAAAAGGTGTTTGTGGAGGCCGGATGTAAGATGTCACAAGTGTGGTCAGCTAGGGCATGTGGAAAGGATATGCAAATCTCAACAGCAGCAAGGAGAAGTCAAGGTTATTGTGGAAGAACTTCAAGATGAGCAACTGTTTGTGATATCATGCTTTGCCACTAGCAGCTCCCCAGAAACTTAGCTTATAGACAGTGGTTATACAAACCATATGACTTGTGATAAAGGGCTCTTTAAGGAACTTGACAAAACTGTTACTTCCAAAGTTAGAATTGGAAATGGAGCATATCTTGCAGTAAAAGGCAAAGGAATAGTGGCAATTGAAGGCCACATAGGTTTGAAATTAATCTCTAATGTCTTATATGTTCTTGAGATTAATCAAAATCTATTGAGTGTTGGTCAGCTACTGGAAAAAGGCTATACGGTGCTGTTTGAGGACAATCATTGCATGATTGCTGATACACAAGGCAGAGAGGTATTTATAATCCAAATGAAAGGCAAAAGCTTTGCTTTGGATTTGATGCAAGAAGAGTATACTGTAATTCACAAAGAAGAAAGCAATACAATGCTTTGGCATAGGCGTTTGGGGCACTTTCATCATACCGCCCTTCTTTTTATGAAGAAGAACGATCTTGGAGAAAGCTTGCCTGAATTAGAGGTGAAGCCTCCTACCTGTGTAGTATGTCAGTATGGGAAACAAACAAGACTTCCTTTCCCACAAAACAAGGCCTGGAGAGCTACTGAGAAGTTGCAGTTAGTACACACTGATGTGGGAGGACCTTAGAGAACACCATCATTGAATGGTAGTAAGTTCTATATTGCTTTCATTGATGATCACACAAGAATGTGCTGGATTTATTTCATGAAATTTAAATCTGAAGTGATATATATTTATTAAGCTTCAAAGTACTTATTTATACAGCTAGCTTAAAATAGAAAAACATAAAAAATAGCAACAAACCTGCTACCTATAGATACTTCCTAAAGAATAGAAACAAACTAACAAATATTTCCCAAGGAATAGGTAAATCTTCCACATGACTAACTTATTTGACTATTCCACTTCAATCTGCTCGATTCCATGTCAGCAGCTCCTAGGACGTGTCATTCAACACTCCTTCTTGTCTCTGGAGTTACAGACTCCAAGCCTTTGCCTCAAGAACTCATATCTAGCTTGGAGAAGTGGTTTGGTTAAGATATCAGCATTCCGACTTTCTATTTTGTAGTAGACTAGCTGTATTTCAGACTTTGGAAGTGGAGCATATCTTACAGTAAAAGGCAAAGGAACAGTGGCAATTGAAGGCCACACATGTTTGAAATTAATCTCTAATGTCTTATATGTTCCTGAGATTAATCAAAATATGTTGAGTGTTGGTCAACTGCTAGAAAAAGGCTAAAAGGTGTTGTTTGAGGACAATCATTGCATGATTGCTGATGCACAAGGCAGAGAGGTATTTATAGTCTAAATGAAAGGCAAAAGCTTTGCCTTAGATTTGATGCAAGAAGAGCAGACTGCAATTCACAAAGAAGAAAGCAATATAATACTTTGGCATAGGCATTTGGGGCACTTTCATCATACCGCCCTTCTCTTTATGAAGAGGAACGATCTTGGAGAAGGCTTGCCTGAATTAGAGGTGAAGCCTTCTACCTGTGTAGTATGTCAGTACGGGAAACAAACAAGACTTCCTTTCCCACAAAACAAGGCCAGGAGAGTTACTCAGAAGTTGCAGTTAGTACAAACTGATGTGGGAGGACCTTAGAGAACACCATCATTTGAATGGTAGTAAGTTCTATATTGTTGTCATTGATGATCACACAAGAATGTGCTGGATTTATTTCATGAAATTTAAATCTGAAGTGATCTATATTTTATTAAGCTTCAAAGTACTTATTTATATAGCTAGCTTAAAATAGAAAAACATAAAAAATAGCAACAAACCTGCTACCTATAGATACTTCCTAAAGAATGGAAACAAACCAACAAATACTTCCTAAGGAATAGGTAAATCTTCCACATGACTAACTTATTTGACTACTTCCACTTCAATCTACTCAACTCCATGTCAGCAGCTCATAGGACATGTCATTCAACACTCCTTCTTGTCTCTGGAGTTGCAGACTCCAAGCCTTTGTGTGGACCCGTATTTTTCACGTGCGTCCCCACTCGATCGGCGAGACTCACTTTTTATTTGGTGAAAAATTATTTTTTGGAAAAAGTTGGAGTCGCCACTTATTTTATTTTTATTTTAAAGGGAAAATAAAACAAGAAAGAAAAACCCTAAAATGTGACTCCATAATTTTTGGAAAAAAGGCATGTCTTTGAAAAACCCGAGTCTTGGTCCGGGGATTAGGTTACTTATTGGGAAGGTACCTCTAGGAGGTAACACCCCTCTAAGCCCTAAAAAGGTCTCTACTGACTAAGTTGAGGGAAACGTGGCAATTAATCGGTTAATTATGGATACCTAAGTAGGCTAGGTGGTTCCAAAAAAAAATAGCATGCCAAACAAGATCAAATCATAATAAAGAAAGGTTAGGATGCGTACCTGGACCGCTTCTCAAGCGCTATCATAAAACATAAGAGATTAGTTTGGGAATCTATCACACAACATGTGTCTTATCCGACCAAATCAAGTATGTATTTAAACACCCAAGAATCACATCATGCATGGATATGGTCACTAATCACATACGTGTCCATAGAATTCTCGAAAAAAAAGATGAGAGGAAGCGTACCTGGATAGCAAGCTAAAGCGCCTTTATGGGAAGCAAGGTTAGCCCAATAACAAATATAAAACAAATTCAAGCATATCTCCAAGAGGAATAAAAATCAATTAAATACCAAACAATCATCTTTAAAATCAATATTAGTGAATATATCAAGAATGTAGGACCCCCCACCAAAGTCCATATTACTTTTGCACGAATTGATTCAATGAATTCCATTGTTTGGAATCATGAAGTTTGTTCATGCTTGTTGAAAATCGAGAAAATCATGAAAATAGTTGAAAATAATGAAAATGCATGCCGGAAGGGAAAATGGCAGCAAAGAGTTTATTAAAAAAAAAAAAAAAAAATCTAAATTTTATGCCTAGAAACTCTTAAAGAATTTTAAAGAAAACTAGAGTTATTTTTTTTTAAGGAAAACGGTTTTGAAATTCATATTTAAGATGTGTAAGATCACAAAAAAAGAAAAGAAAAAAAAAAAAAGCATTAGGAGGAGTATGATGCGTGGCAAGGTGGCCACTATGTGAGTGAGGTTTGGAGGTGCACTTGAGACTGCATTGCTGAAACAGATTCGTGAGAAGACCTCTGCAAATCACTGGTGTTATTCTCTTTGGATTTTCTCCTTCTTCCTTCTTGTGTTTTGAAGCCCTGCTTGCTGACCTTTACTACCAGGTGGGTTCTATTCAGCTATTGGGTTCCAAATTGGAACCTGCCATTGCTGTCTGGAAAACAAATTCTAAGGAAAGTATAATGAAAGAGGTAGACCAGATGCCAATCGTATGAAGCTGGTGATGCTAATTCAGCTACAGATATTAGAGGGAGGAGATTCGTAGTGACGGGGCTCCATATGGCTGACCAACATATCCAACAATTGGAATCTGGGAACTGGTCTGATCGCTGTTGTTTTGGAATTCTGGTTGTCATTTCCATGGGCTGAATGCAGAGACTTGTCTGAAAAATTCGAATGAAATCCGACACCGTAGGCAACTATAATAGCAAACGAAAACAAACATGAGGAGAACATTTGGCAAGAGGTCTTGATGGGATTCCAAATCTTGAAGATGAAACCATTCTCTCAGTATGAACCTTGGTGAAGACCCCTACTTCCATTTCATGTCCGAATTTGTCCTTTCCTTTCTCGTCCCCAACTACCTTTTTGCTCCCACCCTTGGTTCATTTTTGCATGTCTTGTATTTATTCTACCAGTTAACTGTAGGGCTAGACACACTCTGGCATCGTCCATATTTTAAGACTCCGTCAACTCTTGTCATGAGGAACATCATACTGTATTCTTTGAGGTGCAATCAATCTCCTTTAGTAAACTTTTCGAAATCTGAGCGAATTCATGTATGAACCGTCCAAGTATCCTCTGTTTATGTGACAAGATGTCAATCATCCATAAAATTGTTTTGAAACCGTCTCAGCATTTACTTTGGCTTCATTTATAAGCTCCTCCTGTACATTCTTGAGCATGGAAGAACTCTCAATTGGTTTTAGAAAAGAGCAAAGAGTTGCTGCAGCATAAGAAAGGGAAGCGTCTGACATTTAAGTTTTAAAATATTCTCTCCCACTATTGAAAGGAGGCTGGTTAGGAGCGCTCTGCTCTAGCTCCGGTGACTCATCTTGGGTAGCTACCGAAATTCTAGGGACTGGTCCAAAGTCTATCTCACAACAAGGATGGTGTCTATCCTCTTCAGACATTAAGAACATATTTGACAGAGGAGATGTGTCATCGTCACTTTTAGCATGTTGAATCTCCTGAAATGTTTCTTCCTCCTGCTCAACCTCTTAGCTGCAGCTTCCATTTCTGAAATGTCTTCCCTCACAGAGAGAGAGAGAGATGATTATGATTGCTCTCACATGGTAACTTAAACGAGTCAACATCATGGCGAAAGCACTCAAGATGCAAGCAACAGTTGTAATTGAGATACGCGACATAGCAGTCACGTTTTCATAGGCTGTAGAGAACAGTTTTACCAGAATTTAGAAATATTGTTGTGCATGCCCTTGATTTCATTAAAGCCTAGTGAGCATTGTGCTGGAATCGCATCAGATTCACAAAAGAAAGCTTCATGGAATGTTGAGATGCCGAGTCAGTAGATGAATAATCCGGGTCTTCAAGTTCTAAACTCGTATAGAGAAGCATTGCTTCTTTGCACCGGAGTTCCTCACGAGGAAGGAGAGGCGTCCTGTTAAGAAGTGCATACATAGAATTAAAGGAGGAAGGGATAGCATGCAAGCCATTATTCCTCTGTAGCAATAATGTTGAGAGATTGTCACAGCTTAGAGATTCTCGTAAAGTACAGGGCTGGTTGTCCATCAAAGAGATTCGACTTGCACCTTTCCACTTTTCCGGATCTGTGAAATCTTGTAATCCCTCACATGGTTTTGCCAAAAACTTCATGCCATCACTTTGCAAAGAGATTTTAAGAGCCATTTTTCGAAGAATTCTGTTCATCTTAACACATTTCCCCTTGTCACTTCTCTCTAACAATGATAGGTTGATAAGATCATCCAATATGACATATCCTATGTGACGTGCCTCTCTAAATGTACCATAAACAAAACCTTCAGCATTCCAGCACTCTAAGAGGTAATCTACATTAATATCATATTCTCCCGGAAATAGCGCACAATACAGATAACAAACCTTCGTTGTGTCACTATCTAAATAATCGTAACAAAACTTCAGGGATTCAATCACTTGATTCAAGCCTTTAATATCCTCCCATCTTTGTAGACGTTTCAATCCATCTCTCTAATGGGAAATACCAGAATCAATCTGCACTTTATTTTTCAAGAAGGTCCTGGCTACCATCTCTATCACCAGGGGTAAACCACCACACTCTCTCGCCACCTGTTCAGCAACTTGTTCAATTTGTTGGGAGCAAATAGACCAAACGAACTTTTTTCTTGAACATGTTGAGAGCTTCATATTCTGATAATGGTTTCACATTGATTAGCTCATCAGCTTCCATGTCCTTGCAAATGTTACGGATCCTACCTGCCAACAGCGCCTTGCTCTCCTGAATGTCATCGATTCCCATTACTTCATGTAGATTAATAAAGTCATAGACTTCATCTAGAAGAATCAAACACCCTTCCCTCTAGCACTTCATAAATTCTCTGAGAATTTTCCTCAATGCTAACAGTGCCCTCCATATTCATTTTTAGTTTCTACATGGTTGCATCTTGTAACTTTTTTATGCTCCACTCCTCATGGATTTCAGAAGCTCGGTGAGCTCCAATTCTAGCTTTTCAAGAGAGCTTATTGGCACCCGGGCTGAAAATCTACGAGAAGCTTTCGAGTATGGGGTGGTCATGGAAATACCTACAGCTGTTCCCGTGCTTACAGAATCCCTTATTGAAGTAATGGCAGACCTTGAGCGGAAATTCAGGCAAGCTGGGAGACCTTCATCTGATTCTAGTATTTAATGCTTCTTCAGCGTAGTAGTAACTCCCCGATATTCTTGAACCAACCGAATTCTGTAACTGGTCCTCTATGGCCAAGAAGCGGATTTGGCTCTAGAGGCGAAAATCATCTAGAACAGAATATGAGTACCTTTGAGGGATAAAATCCCTTAACTTATGAACTTGCTGCTGGAGGTGAAATTGGACTAGAAACAGCAGGCTTTAATGATAGCCCGAGCTGGGTCTTGGCCTCATCGATCAAATACTGTATCACATTATCAGGACTGAAGGCCAGCCGGATCATCCCACGCGCACCATGGTCTCACAAACCATGAAGATAAACTCGAATGTGTTAGAATACTGATCCTTCCCGAAACCTTTTTCAATCAATTTT
This sequence comes from Vitis riparia, assembly GCF_004353265.1. Classification (NCBI taxonomy): domain Eukaryota; kingdom Viridiplantae; phylum Streptophyta; class Magnoliopsida; order Vitales; family Vitaceae; genus Vitis; species Vitis riparia. The sequence continues at coordinate 5,715,419 of NC_048446.1, forward strand.
GTAACTTCCTCATCAATCTCCATTGATGATACTTGTGGCAGGCTCATGGTTTATAGATGATTGAAAGAGTATCTGGTGGACAGACTAGGACAACATTTATCACTCAGTCCTTCTAATAAGAAGGATTCAATGTTCGGGATCCAAGTAGGAATTTCCAGGCGGGGATGATGGAAATGGCCAAGCTGAAGCAGGCGAGAATGGTGTGAATTGTAAGGGAAGATCCGAAACAGGTGAAGGGTTCACATGAGGAGGTGAAATTGGACTAGAAACAGCAGGCTTTAATGATAGCCCGAGCTGGGTCTTGGCCTCATCGATCAAATACTGTATCACATTATCAGGACTGAAGGCCAGCCGGATCATCCCACGCGCACCATGGTCTCACAAACCATGAACATAAACTCGAATGTGTTAGAATACTGATCCTTCCCGAAACCTTTTTCAATCAATTTTGTAACTTCCTCATCAATCTCCATTGATGATACTTGTGGCAGGCTCATGGTTTATAGATGATTGAAAGAGTATCTGGTGGACAGACTAGGACAACATTTATCACTCAGTCCTTCTAATAAGAAGGATTCAATGTTCGGGATCCAAGTAGGAATTTCCAGGCGGGGATGATGGAAATGGCCAAGCTGAAGCAGGCGAGAATGGTGTGAATTGTAAGGGAAGATCTGAAACAGGTGAAGGGTTCACATGAGGAGGTGAAATTGGACTAGAAACAGCAGGCTTTAATGATAGCCCGAGCTGGGTCTTGGCCTCATCGATCAAATACTGTATCACATTATCAGGACTGAAGGCCAGCCGGATCATCCCACGCGCACCATGGTCTCACAAACCATGAACATAAACTCGAATGTGTTAGAATACTGATCCTTCCCGAAACCTTTTTCAATCAATTTTGTAACTTCCTCATCAATCTCCATTGATGATACTTGTGGCAGGCTCATGGTTTATAGATGATTGAAAGAGTATCTGGTGGACAGACTAGGACAACATTTATCACTCAGTCCTTCTAATAAGAAGGATTCAATGTTCGGGATCCAAGTAGGAATTTCCAGGCGGGGATGATGGAAATGGCCAAGCTGAAGCAGGCGAGAATGGTGTGAATTGTAAGGGAAGATCCGAAACAGGTAAAGGGTTCACATGAGGAGGTGAAATTGGACTAGAAACAGCAGGCTTTAATGATAGCCCGAGCTGGGTCTTGGCCTCATCGATCAAATACTGTATCACATTATCAGGACTGAAGGCCAGCCGGATCATCCCACGCGCACTATGGTCTCACAAACCATGAACATAAACTCGAATGTGTTAGAATACTGATCCTTCCCGAAACCTTTTTCAATCAATTTTGTAACTTCCTCATCAATCTCCATTGATGATACTTGTGGCAGGCTCATGGTTTATAGATGATTGAAAGAGTATCTGGTGGACAGACTAGGACAACATTTATCACTCAGTCCTTCTAATAAGAAGGATTCAATGTTCGGGATCCAAGTAGGAATTTCCAGGCAGGGATGATGGAAATGGCCAAGCTGAAGCAGGCGAGAATGGTGTGAATTGTAAGGGAAGATCCGAAACAGGTGAAGGGTTCACATGAGGAGGTGAAATTGGACTAGAAACAGCAGGCTTTAATGATAGCCCGAGCTGGGTCTTGGCCTCATCGATCAAATACTGTATCACATTATCAGGACTGAAGGCCAGCCGGATCATCCCACGCGCACCATGGTCTCACAAACCATGAACATAAACTCGAATGTGTTAGAATACTGATCCTTCCCGAAACCTTTTTCAATCAATTTTGTAACTTCCTCATCAATCTCCATTGATGATACTTGTGGCAGGCTCATGGTTTATAGATGATTGAAAGAGTATCTGGTGGACAGACTAGGACAACATTTATCACTCAGTCCTTCTAATAAGAAGGATTCAATGTTCTTCATTCTGCTTAGAATCATACAAGAGCTTTTCACTTGAACCCTGCAAGAGGAACAATCTATCTTTCCCATCCTATTGTATAGCTTCCACACCTTCAAAGTATTATCACAGCCACACCTCGTGTCTCAATCAGTGGGTTTAAAAGTGGGTAAATAAAAATAAATATATAAATAAAATAGGGTAAAACATAATAGAAAGAATGAAAATCACTAAGGGATTAAATCTGCTTTTAAACACCAACAGAAAAAACGACAAATTGGGAACTATAAAGAAATCCATGGAGCACCCAAAATCAACAGCAACATGTGGTCCTTGATTGGCCGTTCTAATCATCTAAACGAATATCAATAATTGCAAATGGAATAAAAATAGAGAGGAACATGGATTTTTAAAATGAAGAACTTATCTTAGGAAGACGCAGGCTGGCGAATATCCTCTCAAGAATCCCAGAACCAGTAAGGTCCTCCCTTCCCATGCGTGCTGAAAATCCCCATCTTTCCCTCAAAATCTGCAGTTGTATTGATGTCCAGAATCCTTTGTGGCTCCCTTCAATGGCTGTGTGATGGTGAGCCTTAATGAATCAAAACTCCTCCTTCTTTTAGATGTCGGCCATGTCTATCTGCCATGCTCATCCTGCGATTGCCACCTTTTTTTTTCTTTGGAATCCAATCTCTCCTACTCCCCTTGAAAAACCTCCTTTTTCTTATTTCTCCTCCCATCCTCACCCAAAACGACCGAGAGAGTTCACCCTTGAGACTATCCCCTTTTGTATGGAAGTTTTCATATATTATTCTATGGGCAGCTACTTTCCTTTCTTTAAAATTTTGGTGATCTTCCTTCCAAATAGATGGCAGCCCGTTTTTTAGAAAAAATAAATAAATAAAAAATCTTCTTTCCATCCTTCATAAGTGATCTGCTTTCCTTTCTTTAACATTTTAAATCTCCTTTCCATCCTCCATTCAGCCGTGATCTACTTTCCTTTCTTTAAGGATATAAATCTCCTTTCCATGTTGCATAGAATATTCCCACATATATGCAGCCGTGTACATCAAGGATCTTCTCCAATGTGTGCATTCGAATCTCATGCCAAAATAAAATAAGAATTAAAATTAGTAAAGGTTATGAAATTGAAAATTAAAACTAATTTAAAATTATGCAATTAAAAACATTATGTCTATCATAGGTACACAAAAATAATTAAGACATCAATTTACACAATTAATCATCAATCTCATGCAATATTCTATAAAATAAATAAATAAAAACAAATAACTAACCAAATAATAATAAATAAATAAGTAAATAAATAAATAAGAGATCAAGCACATGCAAGCATTAAAAATGCAAATCATGCAAATTATGTAAGTCATGTGGGAATTACCTAAAAGGCAACATAGGTGGGCCGGAATGCTTAGGTGGACCTAGCGAACCTGAGTGGGTCTAAAAAAGTGTCTAAGTGAGACTAGGGTGTTTAGGACAATGCCTAAGTGTGCTATCCTAAAAGTGCACCTAAAAGCTATCCTAAAAAGGAAGGAAAAAAAAACCTAAGTCTAAATCAAAACTGCCAAGGGTCACAATAAGGGGTCAAATAATCCCTCAACCAAAGTCTCCGAGGTGACTCAAAAAAGGTAAGTAGCGTGAGTAGCTATGGGCCACCAAGGAACTACTATGGAGCACTGAAAACGAACTTAAAGACATGTGTTAAAGGGACAAAATTGAGGATCTACACTTTGCCTCAAGAACTTATATCTAGCTTTGGGAAGTGGCTTGGTTAAGATATCAACATTCTAACTTTCTGTTTTGTAGTAGACCAACTATATTTCAGACTTTGGAAGTGGCACATATCTTGCAGTAAAAGGCAAAGGAATAGTGGCAATTGAAGGCCACATAGGTTTGAAATTAATCTCTAATGTCTTATATGTTCTTGAGATTAATCAAAATTTGTTAAGTGTTGGTCAGCTGCTGGAAAAAGGCTAAAAGGTGTTGTTTGAGGACAATCATTGTATGATTACTGATGTACAAGGCAGAGAGGTATTTATAGTCCAAATGAAAGGCAAAAACTTTGCCTTGGATTTGATGCAAGAAGAGCATACTGCAATTCACAAAGAAGAAAGCAATACAATGCTTTGGCATAGGCGTTTGGGGCACTTTCATCATACCGCCCTTCTTTTTATGAAGAAGAACGATCTTGGAGAAAGCTTGCTTGAATTAGAGGTGAAGCCTCCTACCTGTGTAGTATGTCAGTATGGGAAACAAACAAGACTTCCTTTCCCACAAAACAAGGCCTGGAGAGCTACTCAGAAGTTACAGTTAGTACACACTGATGTGAGAGGACCTCAGAGAACACCATCACTGAATGGCAGTAAGTTCTATATTGCTTTCATAGATGATCACACAAGAATGTGTTGGATTTATTTCATGAAATTTAAATCTGAAGTTGCTGACATCTTCTAGAAGTTTAAAGCTTGGGCTAAAAATCAAAGTAAATGTAAAATGCAAGTGATTAGATCTGATAATGGAACTGAATACACCTCGGAGAAATTTAACAAATTTTGTGAGGATCCAAGCATTGAGCACCAGCTTACAACACCTTATACCCCTCAACAGAATGGAGTCGTTGAAATGAAAAATAGAACACTTATGGAACTGACAAGGTGTTTGCTGCATGACAAAGGGCTGCCAAAGAAATTCTGGGCTGAGGCTGCACATACATCAGTCTTTCTGCTGAATAGACTGCCAACAAAAGCTTTGCAACAAAAGACTCCATTTGAAGCATTGTATGGTTATAAACCAAGGCTGCAAAATTTAAAAACATTTCGTTGTCTTTGTTTCTCTTATATTCCACATGTTAAAAGAGACAAATAGGATAAGAAAGCAGAAACTGGGATCTTTATAGGATATAGCTCAATATCAAAGGCCTATAGAATCTACCTTCCAGAAAACAACAAAATAATAGTTAGAAGAGATGTCAAATTCTTCGAATCAGAAAGTTGGAGTTGGGAGAATGATAAGAAGCTTGAGTTTAAAGAGAATCTTGAGTTCCAAAAGGACCTTGAGTTTTAGAAGGAGAATGACAATATTGATAATGAACTTGTCAAGAGAACCAGATCACTCTCTGACATCTATCAGAGGTGCAATGTTGCTATAATAAAGAATGTAGGGTATGAAGAAGCTGCAGCTGATAAAAAATCGATGGATGTAATGAAAGAGGAGCTTAAAATGATTGAACTTGTATTCACTTTTATTTATAAGTGTATGTAGCTCATTCCTAAGTGTTTTCTTTAAATTGTACTAAAAAAAAAAAAAAAAAAATCAGTGTCAATATCACAGGTTTTTTATCTTCTTGATTTTGATAATTAGAAAATATTTTCATCAATGGATCTTATATTCAATAATTTTTTTTTACAAAAAAAAAAAGATCATATAACTAAAATGAAATTCCTCTTAAAGGAATAATGAAACTCAAAAAAGAAAAAGAAAAATAGACACTTAAACCTATCTAGATCAATCTATTTTTTTAATCATAGACTTCATTAAAAAATCTAAATCGATCTATTTTTTACTATAGATATATATCAGTTGATCATTATATATATTATTATATAGTCAACAACTTTCCTTTGTTTATTAGCGTAGTGGTGTACTTCATATATCAGTTGATCATTATTAATATATAAGAATTGAAATTAAGTTAACTATGCTCCAAAATATAAAATTAGTTACAATTTGAGTATTAATTTCTAAGTAACAATAACCTATTTTAAATTTATAAACGTGTTACTTCAAAAAAAAAATGTGGTATGTAACGTTCACTTTATATTAATTTATGTAGTTTTTTACAAGATTAAATATGTTGTTATAAGAAAAAAAAAAAAAAAAAAGAGTCACTACAATAAATATGATGTTTCACAATGATTGTTTTTACAGTGAAAATTGTTTAATACTTGACCCCTTTTAAATTAAAATAAAAATGCAATTGGGCCTAAAATGTGTTAAACCAATTCGAGAAAAAAGTAACCCCATTTTGGTGCACCCGAAAGGGCCCAAACTCAAGAAAGAGAGGTGGAGGGGGTAATGGTTTCCAGATTCGGTCTCCCGAAAATTTCACTCGGTGGGCTTGGACTTCATGCATGCATAGACCTCCACACAATCTCTCCATGAGGGAAGCAAGTAAGAGTCAATAAAAACTACTTTTTGGCTTGCATTAATTCCACATCTTCGAACTATCACCATGGATTGCTAATGTCAACTGATACAAAAAAGAGTATGATGTTTGGAGGAATCAAAGTATCCAATGCATCAAAATAGGTATCTTTAAGCTACAAATCGTCCTTAGGATGAGGAGTTGTGAACCACAAAATGTTGGTGAAATTTTTTTTTTCTATGAAGCAATGATTCCTACTATGGAGGAACCTTGATCCACATCGTTTTATCTTCTCATAGGCTCTAGCAAGTGTTTTGTGTCATGCAATTAAACACACCACTCGTAAGGAATGGGTATCTATTAAGAGTATGGACTCTTCCTCAACTGTTACAAAATATATATGCACTATCTACATTATAGGTATGAACTCATGTATAAATAAATGATTGTGCACAACACATTTAACAAGTAAATTGTTATTTACTCATATGCACCCACTTCTTCGGATTTCCATTCATGCAAGCTAGGTTATGATTGATACTCATGACTTTATACTAGACACCAGTCTCACCCACTTTATTTCTTATTCAATTTGTATTGTTAAAGGATATGTCAAATCCAACTCTTACTTTTGAAACTATCATGATCCTTGTTCGAAAGCTATTGGTGCATAATATTATGCATGAGGTGTGTATGTTTCTTATTTCCATTCTATATATTGCCATTAGCCTTGGCTATTATAGCACAACTATCGTAAGGCATGGACAATAATGGTGCTAGTCTCGTCCATAGAAAGATATATGCTAAAAGGCTTTCAAGCCACTCAACCTCAAAATTTTCCTTTCCTAAGGGAATAAATTCACTTACATAGTAAATAGACTAAGACAACTTTTTATGTTACTACTTTCACATATGTATGCCAAAGTCCAATATCCCCAAATATATTTCTTGGTGAATCGTGTGTCAAATCATAAGGAGATGACCTTAGGGATGCAAGAGAAATGAAAATGTTTGACGTAAACTCTTTATCTTAACTACTTGAAAAATCATGAAATTATGAATTTTGTTGAAAACAAAGGAGAACCTTGAGCAAACTAGGTAGAAGTTGAATAAAAAAGACTTTCAAAATAGAAGAGGATTCTGTGCTCCCTTGGGCTCCCTTATTTCTTGAAATGTCCCTCAATTAACTTATTATCATTGATATTATATAAAGGTGTTTCAGTTGGATAATTTTCAACACAGACCATTTTATTCAAACTCAATGTGTTGCACTTGTGAATTAGACCTTGCTATATTGTTATACTTGAAGCTCCCACCACTAATTTTGTTGTCAAATCATAGAATTAGGGATTTAACAATAGTTGTTTCCAATCCAAATGGCTCTCAATCATTGAGCACTTAAGATATGCGCAAATGGGTCTCTAGACTTCAATTTCCAAACATAAAAGTGCTTGTTGGTTTCTTTTCAATGGTTGGGTATGTAATAAATGGTTAGAATGCTATGAAAGTGTCAAGTCCCCAAGTGCAGGTTCATATATTATAATACTTGATAAGAATCAGGTGTTGCTTAATTTCTCTTAGGGGTTAATAGTCATGGACAAATGATGAGGTAATGCAAGGTGTCTAGGATAAGGTTCTTCAAGAAAATGTGGGTATATATAGGTATCTAAATAAAATATGATTGAAAAGTCACATTCAACCAAAGCAGAAAATAAGGGGCAGACATTTAAAAAAAAAAAAAAAAGAGGTTTGAGATTTTTGGAAGAAGGTGAGACTCAAGATAAGCCAAGAAGGCACATCAAAGATGAGAAACAAAGACTGTGAGGATGGTTAAGGGGAATGCAATCATGTGAAATATTTAATTAGTTAGAGTAAGAATTCATAATCGAAAAAGCAATATGATTAAAGTTAAAGGAAATCAGCATTGAGTTTGAATGGAATTTTGGGAAGTTTCTTATGGTTTTTCTGCTATGAGTCACAAATGGATTTAGTACTTCAAAAGTCAGGAATCCAACACTTCAAAGATTTCTCAAATTACAATTAAAATGAGGAAGATATAATCAATTGAAGCAAAGCTACATAAAGGATAATGCTAAATTTGAAGTTGATATATCCAATTCGATGAAAAATGAATGTAAGAAGCAGGTTGGCAGAAGCTCAATTTGAATTCAGAAGTTTTAAGAAAGACAAGAAGACACAAACTGAATATGAAATGCTCGACCATTTCGTGTTTGGCCCCTACCACTTTGAGATTAATACAAATAGTATCCCAAATTCGACTTATGAATACAAAATCATTTCAAATTCCACCTCAATTTTGAATTTAAGGTTGCCATGCTAGAATCAAGCCTCCATCCATTTCAAATGTACTAATTTTCAGCTCCATCCAATTCAAAAAGGACCTTTAACATTTAATACTCGAAATATTCCTTCATTTTAGTACACTTTGTTGTATTTTATTTTATTTTGAATAAGTGATCAATTAGAAGGTGACACATGCATGTTAAGGTAATGCAATACTATTTAAACTCTCTTAGTTTTAGCATTTAGAGAGAATTTTTTTTAGAGAAGACATTGAAGACTTTGGTTTTCTTTTCTTGAATTTAATTCAATTGGTGTTTTTAGTTTCTTTTGATTCAATAATGTTTTTTTTTTTTTGGTCCTTTTATTTTTTATTTTTTTACTTCTTCTATGGATTACATGTTGATAGCACCTCCATGAGAGTCTAAAAGTCATCATTTGGTATAAAGCCTAAAAACCTATGTTTAGAGATTAGGAGGAGCAATGGGTAATTAAATGCTTAAACAATAAGATTAATGAATGATTTAAATAATAAATAATGAATTTTTAATACTCTCTAATATTTGTTTATATTAGGAGATGATACAGTAGTATACTAGTCAATGCTTGTTATTCTTGGTAACTTTTGATCATTAGTTATCTTAGTTCTTTATATCGTTATCTATCCTATAACAAATCCATGAGAGTTAGGAGGATGGAGAAGTCAACATCTAAACCTAAGTTAAATTTCATTCGTTCAATGGTAATTAAGAGTTAAAAATAAAAGGACCAAAAAATTAGGTTTGGATGCAACTTTGAGATCATAGAACTTGGATTGATCTGAAATGACCAAAGATCCTAAAAATCTTGAGAGCATTGAAATTGAGCCTTCTTTCTCTCTCTCTCTCTCTCTCTTAATGTTAATGAATCTAAATTTTCAAAGGAATAATCCAACAGCTCCTTAGTGACATTTAAAAAATGCAGTTAGATTTTATAATAGCCTTAAGCAATGCGGATTTGGTTAGCACTCAATATAACACATTTTAAACACTACACCTATATGTTTAAATACACAACAACATACACATCTAAATTCAAACCTCAACAACCTCAATCATGTATTAAATAGAAAGTCATTGCAGTTCCTAACATAGAATCCATTCAAATGCTATACTTCTACACATGAACCATTTTGTCAAACCTTATGTAGTACAAATTGAGCATTGTTTTTCTATCACTCAAACAAACTCATCCATTCATGCACATAATCCTAATTTGAACCCTTACAACTTTTTAAACGTGTTCAAAATAGGCATTCCCCTTAGTTGTTGTTTGTTTGTTTTTTTATTTAATGTTGAATGCAATTTATTTTTGGGCTTTAGATGTTTGTTTTTAACTTTTCTTTTACTTATTACATTTTTTTTAAAAAAAAAAACATTGACTGAATAGAAACATCCAAAACATTTAACCTTTTGTTGAATGCTAAAAATAACTTTTTAAAACAACCAAAATATAATCTCAATATAGCCCTCATCCTATTAATACTTAGCATAAATAAAATAATAAAAACAAATAACTTAATACTTAATACTTAATACTATTAATTTGTATTTAAAGTTAAGTTAAATTAAGATTGTGAGTGTTTAGCTAGATTGCCAATTCCGGACAAAATTCCTAAGTGTCCCCTAACTCAGTTTTCCAATTCCTCTTCAGACTACTTGACTTTGAAGATTAAGACTTTAAGAGGTCAAGGTATGTAGTCGAGTGTGTGGTAATTAAATGTGAATCAACGTTGTTTTTCATCTTTGAAAGAGTTAAGAAAGTTGAAAGAAATGTTTTTTTGATGAAAGACTTTTGTTCCCTTGTTCCTGGATCGATCCAGGTGCAGGTGCAGATCGATCCAACTAACTTGTTTTTAAAATCAATTTCCAGCCCTTGGATTAAGGGTTTCATTCTTAATTAAAATCAAAATTTTCCCATTTCTAGAAGCTGTGAGAGCAGCAGCCGTGAGAGAGCTTTTCTTTCCTCCCCATTTTGAGGGTGTTTGCCTCATAAGAAAATCCCATGAGTTTTCCAAGAATTTTTTTTTTGGGTTTTTTGAAAATGAACATGGGTTGATTCTGAAACATTCAACTCTCATGCTCTTGGTTTTGTGCAAAAACCCATTTTTTTCTTGTGTGAATTCAAGAAGAGACCGAGATTAAGCTTGGTGCAAACTTCAAATGTGCTCCAAAAGAAGAATGTGAGAAGCTAAAAGTGAAGATACTAGTCAAGTGGTCGGGAAGGATTGGTTGACTTGAGTTAGGTAAAACCTTGTATTTCGTTTTTATTTTTCATAGTGGATGTTTTCGATCGATAGTAGACCCATAGTTTTTTATCTCTTTGGAGATTTTTCACATAAATTTATGGTGTCTCATTGTCTCTTTTTCTCTTCTTAGTATTAGTTTTCAGTTTCAACAATTTATTATAATTTTGATTGTCTACTATTTGATTGAATGATGAAGAAAAATGACTATGAATTACCTTTGAAGTTGTTTCTAATTGTTGATCATTGACATTTTGAGGTATATTGATTTTGTTTTTATGTGAATTTTGTTTAAGTTGATTTGAGTTGTGGGAGTGTTGGATCATGTGCATGTGAATTGCATTTCAATATTGTTGGAGAGTGTTGTTGCATTCATATATGCATGTGATTTATAATTTGTGTTTTTGAGAATGTGTGAAGCAAAGAAAAATATTCAAAAAGTTTCAAGATTTGCTAATTTGAGTTGAGATTTTTTTTATTTAATTTTTTTTCTAATTGGTCAAAACACCTATTCAACACCCTCCCCACTCCTAGGTGAATTCCACTATTGATATTCACCTTTTCAAAGTCCTATTTAAATTTAAGGAAAAAACAAATGCCACCTTAATCCCTAGCCTTTGAATTACCTACAAACAACCATATTTCAAGAATCATCCACTGAAAAGTATGAATTCCATATTACACAACCACAATGACATATTTCACTAAAAATGAATAAACCCTAAAATCATGTTTACAATGGAAATGAAAAACACAAGTTTTAGTACATACCTTATCCACCAATGATCTGCAAACAAAACTCCAGAAATTGGCATGCAGATGCTCATAAACCAAAAACACCAGTTATCAGATGCAAAGGAGATTCAAAATATTCCAATGTTCATCACGATTGGCTTTATATAATATTAAATGAGGGAAATAAATTAAGCGTGTAAATAACTTATACAATGGACATTTTATAAGAAATATCAAAGTTTTATTAAAATAGGAAAACCATTTATCAAAATTTTAACACTGGAACAAGGGGCTATTGACTTATTTTGATACCAAAGTCCCTCATCGAAAATGGTATCAAAATTTTGATACCCAAATTTTTGTGTATTTGTATAAATCTAGGAATATCAAATTTTCGATACCCGATGAATGACAAGGTTTTGAGTCCACCAATTCTAGCACATCTCAAACCCTACTTTGCAAAAGAAATTTCAATTAAAACTAATTAAGAAAATTGATGGATTCATCATGTTTTTGCAAAATTACAACCAATGTTGAATTTTTGATATAAGGAAATGCAAAAAACCATACAATCCTAACTTAATTGACATTTTGTATTAATTACTAATTTGAGAAAGACCTTAGCTATCAAAATGAGTTTACATTATCAAGAATAGTGTGAAATGACCTCAACTATCAATATTTCGATACCAGGTATTTCAATGTTGAATGTTTTTGTCCTTATCCACATTTCATCCTCCTTTTACCATAATCTACTTTCCAATTCTCAAAATCTCTTCACTTGACCCATTTATGGATGTTCTATTCTATTTGAAAAATTAATTCTACAGTGCTTTTTTACAATTTGGCTTCCATTCATTATCAAGCAAAGGTTTTCTCAAGAATTGATGAAGATGTTACCAAATCAATACCTTCATATGGCCTGGAATCCTCCATACCTCATCCTTAGAACCTTAGAACACTGCTTCTCTTCTTCAAATCTCAAGCAATTCTTGCAAAAACAAACTTGAAAAATCATTATAAAAGTTTGTATCTCAAAACTAAGTAAGAAAGCAACAAAAGAGAATCAAAAGAAAAATAAAACATCCTAATATATATACATGGAATGAGATAAACATCATTGCTTACCTCAACTTAGCGATGAGGCAAAATCAAATCTAATGGACTCCAATCCTCTAAAAAACAATAACAAATAGTATTAACCACTTGTAATTTGTCTCGAAAGATGGAAAAAAAAATAATGACTACTAAATTATATAAAGAAAAAAAATACTCTATCCATTATCTGTTAATGCTACTATTCATAAAAAAAGATTGTAAACAATTTCACAATTAAAACTGAAATCAAGAGTAAAACAAGATCTAATACTAACTTTTCCTCAAGCACAGATTTATTCAAGTTTATAAATATATATATTTTAACCAAGTTATTGGAGTATATCTTAAAATGGGCCTAATTCATATTTCAAAGCCATATTTATATAGAAATTCAAGATAAATTTTCTTATTCAATGCGGATATTTGTTTATAATATTCTTTAGCAAACATTATAAACTTGGCATAATTTCTCCGGATTTCAATGAGGAAAAATGCTGAAATCTCAAAGCATGCGAGTTTATTCTTCAATGAATTTCCTTCACTAATGTGCTAGAACATTCATAAACTAAATCTAACAGCTTTACAAAAAGAATTAAGCAAGCCCATCTTAAACAACATGTTGTAAAGCAGTACGAATTATGAGGTCTAACATACTTATTTTGTGAAATCAATACAAATGAATACAAAATCAGTGATATCTAGTTTGTAATTGGATAACATCACATAAAAGCAAAAACTCATTTACCAATGTTATAACGGAAGCCAAGGTTAGCCTTCTTCAATCGGTGCTTAATAATATTAGAAATAAGTCACAAATTTATGATATTATGTCCATATTAGAAAATTTAGCAAAGCTGTTTTAAATTTAATTTACCTACAGGCCTATGCAAAGTCTTCATTGCCTTTAGGTAGAACCATGGTAACGAAAAGCAAAAGATGACCTGTTGATGATATTTTCTTGTAATCTCATAGGTTATTGTTGGAGTTCAAGTTGAATGCTCTATCTCATTTCTAAACGTGAAAATTTCGGATATTTATCAAATATTAATGAGTGAATTTTACAGAAGTAATGAACAATTTTTTTTGTTTTTTTTATAAAAAAAAATCAATTAAATCAAAGTGGATACTCTATATAAAAGAAATAGAAAAAACTTCTAAAAAAATGATAAAAACATCAATAGAACAATACTAAAATTGATTCTAAAATATAATAATAAGGTAGTACTTAAGATGATTTAAGGTAATACCTATATCATTATAAAATAGTACCTCAAAGATACTACCTTTGACCAAAAAGTGCATGAAATGTTAATTATTTTTAGATTATGGTTTGAAATTTGTATTTTATAAATTTAAGTTATTATATTTATGGTTTTCTTCATACAAATGTATGGAAACACATGAATTTAAAAGTACAAAAGACATGATTGGATATATGCATAATTATTTTTCATTAAAAAATATTTATAATTTCATTTGTTAATTTATATTTTTTTTATTTAATTACCATATAAAAGATACTAAGAAAAGCTTTACAAAAATATTATTCCACCTTTAATAGAATTTGAAAATAAGATAATTAATATTTATTTCTTTATTAACTATGTATTCTTAATATTTCATTTTTTAAAGGGGGTAAATTAAGCTATATATACATAAATGACTAGTGGGAAGCCAAGGTTTAGGATTAACAATGTAGTCTCCCCATCCTTTGAGTCTCACCTGTTTCGGCCCAAAATTTGTCGAAATTGACCAAAACTTGAACCCTTAATCCTTTCTCATATTTCTCCATCGTTTGTGCCGCTTTTCACTATATGCAGCTCTGAATCTTCGAAGGATCTCGTACATGTTTTTCATATTGATTCTACATTTTGGTAAATATGGTTTCGAACTTGGTAGTATTTATTTTTTTTAGTTTTTTTGTTGAAAGTAACTTGATTTCAAATTTTAGATTGTTTATTTTTTAAAACTTTTTATTAACTTATTTCTAGTTTCTTAAATTTTTTTATTAGATAAAAAAAATCAAAATATATATATTTTTTATAGTAAAAATAATATATTAATATTTATTTACTTTTTAATACTTAATTGTCATAAAATATTAAAAAATGCAAATGACTTAATATTTAACTTGTACATTACTTGGATTTATGCTATTTTTGTAGGCAAAGAGCTTTGTAGTACTCAATGATAACCCAATCCATTCCCATTTTCTAAGGCCCAAGTAAAGTTTGGGTTAGGCCATGGATGATTGAGTTGTACTCAAGTTGAATGGGTGTTCACATTGTATTGATCAAATTTGAGTTGGTTACAATTGATCATGCCAGTAATCATGAACTTTTAAATTTTATTTTTTTTACACTTATACTAGAATTTAAATAGTAAATAACACATCATTTTGGAATATTAAAAAAAATATTTACCCTTGTGAAAATTAATATACACCATAGTTAAATTTCACTTTTTTTTTCTTTTAAGATAATTTGTAAGGATGTAAAGAAAATATCAGTATATATAGCACTAGAAATTATGAAAATTATGAAATTTTAAATCAAGTTTTAAGATAATTTGAAAGGATGTAAATAAAATATTGGTATATATAGTATTATAAATTTTGAAAATTATGAAATATTAAATCAAATTCAAATTAGGTTTGATTTATCCAAACCTTTCATTTCATTGTAATCCAACCTGATTTGAGTTTTGATTCAGAAAATTCAACTGAAATGCAACCCCATAATTAAAAATACTATTCGCTAAAAACCCTTTATTCAATTTGGTGCCCAACAAACCAACTACTACCAATTGATTAAATGAATAAATACGGTCCCCGCCATGATCCTAAGCGGTACCTATATCTTTCCTGTGTTTTTATCGGTATCATCACTGAGCAGCCAGCACTTAACCAAACCAAAGAAAGAAGAGGGAAAACGGTCCAAAAAGCGTTCGAAAGAGTAGCAATGCTTGGAAACAGATGATTTTTATAACTTAAATATTTTCATTACCACTTCGGCGGCGGAGACCAACGGCCACGTTTATCAGGATAATATGAAAGGGAAGCTCGGGATACCATAGCATCATGGCGCCCAGAAGCCCCAAATCTCAGCATGAAGCCTCGTCCAAAAGGCTGAGAGAAATGGATGAAGATAGAATCAGCAATTTACCAGACTCCGTCATCTCCCACATCTTTTCATTTCTCCCAACTAAAACTGCTGTATGTACCAGTGTACTTTCAAAAACATGGGAACACAAGTGGACATTAACACCAACCCTCGTCTTCGAGAGCCTTTTCTTATGGGATAGAGACACTAGAGATTTCACTCGTTTCATCAGTCGAACCCTCCTTCTCCACAACTCTAGTATTAAGATCAAGCATTTGTTCATTGAAATGGACTACGAGAAGGACCCTTATCTCGACAGTTGCCTCAACTTGTGGCTTCAATTTGTCCGAACCAGAGACGTAGAAGAGCTGAGTCTACAATTTGCTGACGCAATCTTCCAGGACTGTCCGTGGAGTATTTTCGATGATGGCCCGGAAGGCTATTTGTTACCTCAATGTCTCTACACCCATCCTTCAATAAAACGCTTGACTACTAATTACTGTATTGTTGGTCCTTCTCGGGTAGTTTCTTGGCCTTCCCTCAAGAGCTTATCATTGAGGTTAGCAGTTGTGAGTGAGGACACGCTTCAAAAAATTTTACTGGGCAGCTGTTCTTTAGAGTTCTTAATGTTGGAACATTGTGAGTTTCGTTTTGATAGGCTCGACATTTGCTCTGCAAGTCTGAAAGATTTGGTGATCCATTCTGTTTTGGAGCCTAAAACTGGAGACAAGTTTGATGTGTTGCAAATTTCGGCTCCTAATCTTCTGTATCTGGAAATTTCGGGGCATTACTATCAGAGAAAGTTCCAGTTATTGGATGTATCATCTTTGGTTGAAGCGTGGTTTGATTTTGATCTATTTGTTGATGATGGAAATTTCGACTATTCTGTTGAAGAGTATGTTAAAAAGAAGACACAAGAAAGGAGAGAAAATCTCAAAGTGTACAGCAGCATGTTAAGAGAACTTCTTGAAAAAGTTGCACATGTTGAGGAACTTACTCTAGGGCATTGGTGTATTATGGTATCATTTCTTCACCCTATCCCTTGATTTTAAATATTTCTTTCCTTCCACTGTTCCTCTCTATTTTCTTTCCCATATTTTTCCTCAAATTTTCTGGAACGAAATGGAGCCTTAAGTTTGATATATGCACAACCTCCTCCTGATTTATACACTGGAGAGCCTTTATGCTGATGTTTTCAGACTTAAAATTAATTAATTTCAAGAGATGTTTACAATATTATTTTAATTTTGTGTTCTTGTTCTTCTTTCTTTGATTTGCAGAGGTACTATCGGTGTTGGAGGTAAAAATCATGCCTTCTTTAACATCAAAGTGCAAATATCTAACTCTAGAAACTTTGGCTTCAAAGTCGAGCCTCCCAGGGATAGCAAACGTGCTAGAAAGTTTACCAGAACTAGAGAAATTGTATATAAAGAACCCAAGCAGTGCCCCTTCTAGTGACTCTGTAAATGAACTGGATGAAATACTCATGCACATGATGTCGTCTCACAGCTTAAAGGTTCGTTTTACTTCTCCTCTCATAGTGATCCTTTCTTTAGTGGGTCTTGCTATTTTCATCGTAATGATAAGCAGAAGTCGTTTGATGTTGAGTCACTTGAACATGCACTAACACACTATATATCAAAATTTAGTGGAAAATTTTTCATCTTGATTTCTTCTTTATATGTAGATCAACTTTCATCCAGACTTTTCTGCCTTATGCAATTTTGAAAAAAAGTATGGCTCGACATCAGAGGAGAGAAGCTCACAATGGTTGCTGAAACACCTTGACACTGTCGAAATTATGTTTTCCCACAAGCCTGGTCATATGAAAAACCTTGTGGCTCCCCTTGTTCAGTTTCTCTTCAAGAACGCAGCAGTGCTGAAGCAAGTACTTATTTCCAAGAGAGAGGCTCCACCGTTTCTTTATTAAGCTTTACAGGATATACTCATAGGATGGCAATTTTCTTAAAAATGTAGCAGTGCTAAAGTAGACGTATATCTACAAGTGAAAGGGAGGACAACCATTTCTGAGCTAAGCGTTAGAACATATTCTCATGATATAATAGTTCAATTAGTGTAATCCTCTTGCCTTTTTTGTTCTTGTATTAGATTCTAGTAATCAAGTTTTAAATTTCAAAGCAAAGAGTTTTAAGTGATCCAATTTTGGATTTGGTTTGCTATATAATGTAACAATTGCATAAATGGGATATAATTGGGGAGAAAATCTTTTCATTACTACTCAAAGAGTGAGAAATGCTTTTAAACTAATAGCAAATCACAGGGTACAAAGAAATTTTGGGGCTAACAATTAGAGTTGTTTCTTCTCTTTCCTGGTCCATTCTTGGTATGTCATGAATTCATAATAGTGTAATTAAAAATAAAGATAAAAATATAATTTTTACTATAGAAAAGCATAAAATTTTGTTTTAGAACTGCCCCCCTCCTAAAATATGACAAACTATGATGAGGCAAGTCCCCTTTGATGACACATCTCTTTTTATTTGTTTATCCTCCTCTAATAGCAATTACATCAACAAAATGAGGATTTGCTTTTTATAAATTCTAATTTCATTGTCAAAAATAAAGGAAAATTATAATGATTAGTAGTAATTAAAAATCTCAAAATTTTAATCATTGTGTATATATGTGAATTGAGTAGTTTTCAATTGGTATTTTATTTGATTGTCATTTTGAGCAAAATGTTTAACTGAAAAAAAAAAAAAAAAAGTTTTAAATTCATTTTTTCATTATTTGTAATCATGAAGACTCCTCATACGTATTTTTTCACACCCATAACATAAAACTTCACACTTCTAAGATTTCAAAAAAATTCATTTTGTCTGATCTTCACCAACATGCCATAGAATTTATAAAATAGAAATTAACATTAGTTTGGTAGCACATTGCTTTTGTTGGTTCCTATTATGACTTTTTTCTTCTGTTCTGTATTGGATTTCGATGTGTCTCCAGTCACGTGTCTTGGTACTTCATGATACATTCCTCAAATGCCCCTTCCCATATGACCTATTCTTTCATCATCATGTATTAGATTTGGACTTGCAAACACTTCATGATACATTTCATATTTATCCCTTGCTTGGTTGTGTTAGAAAATATTTTCTCAACTTCCTCTAAAGCTTGCATATTGAAATTATGACTTGCAATTTTAGTATTTCTCTAACGTTTTCATATTTGCAGACATAATATCAGCATAATTGATGTTGGAATAGCATTTCAAGAAGGAAGTTTAAGACAAGTTATAGGTTTTGTGGATTTAAACCATGCAAAGGTCCTTGATAAGTGTAAGTCTACTACACTTTATGTATTTACACTATCAAGTGGACCCATTTGTTGGTAAAATATAGGACAGTGATAAAAGCTTTCAAGGAAACTATTTAGTTGTATGTTTTGGTTGAGGATTTGGGATTCAATCAGGAGAAAATTTTAATTTATTGTAATAGTATAAAAAAGCATACATTTGGGCAAGAATCAAATTCGTCACTCTCAAACAAAACATATTGATGTTAAATTTCATTTTGTTAGAGAGATTCTAAAAAAATTAAAAGAAAAAAAAGATGATGTCTTACTTTAAAACATTGTTATGATAGATAATCAAATTGATATGTTGACAAAAACAGTTTTTGAGGTCAAGTTCAATAATTGCTTAGACTTGATCTATGTTTAGAGGATATGAGTACCCTTGGGTGTATGTGGTTGCAAGATCTTTAAAGATGTTTGGTTAGCCTCAAATCCCACCAAGGTCGAAATTGTTGAATGTGGCTTTATTTGAGTTAATAATCAACTCAATATTACATGACAAATTTTGGGGCTTTTAATATTATAACGAGATAATTTTGCATAAAAAAATTTGGAGCCTTAATATTTGAACTAGATGATTTTTAGTTGGAGGTTGAAAGATAAAAATACTATAGTTACCACATATATACATACATACGTGGGATATAATTGATATTCTCTCAGTAAGTTTTTCTATTATTGAAATTTCTATGAAAATTGTCAAGAAAAAACCTTAAACCTATGATAAAGAGTACTTTGTAATTGTTCTTTACTCTTTTGATATGTTTAATGGATGATCTTATTGCTACCATGGATATAATAAGAACACTGTCAAACCAAGTAAATTGTTAGCATCTTCTACAGATTTGTCTTTATTCTTTTACATTTTGTTTTCACTACTAATTTCACAAATCTATTTTGTTTCCAAACAACACCTTAGACAACTACCCTCCTACCCTTTCCTCTAGAATTTTTATCTCACTCTATTGTTGTTTTTAGTGAAAAACTCTCTAAATAAAACTTAAGGCAATGAGAATATATAAGAAGTAAAGAAGTAGTTAATGCGTGTATTATGAGTTTGATCTTTATGGGAGAATAGTTGTAAAGCGTGTGATTTAGTTTGCTTTGAATTTTGAAATCAAAACTTTCTTTTACAACTTTTTTATTTTCCTTCTTACTAAAACCATTAGTGGCTAAGTTCAAGATTCAAGGTGACAGAAAGTTGAGACATTCCATTCGTTCTACTCTTAGTACAAAGGGAACCTCATTACCTTATAATTTAATTGACTTGTTCAGCTTAACGCCAAGCTTAAGCTTAGTGAGATGATGAACCAAGCTCCACATTCTTACTGCTATCACTAAGGCCTAAACTGGGAGTTAATGTTTGAGTAACAGCTGGTGTAGAAAGTCTTTAAATTGCATCACTTGAGTTAGTATATAGGCGGCTAGCTTAAGTCAATTGAGGGGCAACATTTTCACATTAGGGATTTAGGTAAAGGTAATCAGTTTAACTTAGGATTGACAACTTCCATAGGTGAATTCTTGAGGACGATACTTGGAGTTCTACAAAAGTTGTCATTACTTTTTCCCTAATTTTTCTTGGTTAGAATTGTTACACAAAAATGCTTAGTATATTGAACAATAGAGAATCACAAGTAAGAAAGTGGTATTGTTGGGGGATTGATAACCCCTATAATTCGGATGAAGTAAATTGTTTTGTTATAGAACTATTAGTTTGTTAGGTTTTTATTTTTTTTATGAACCTATAGCTGTTTTTCCTTTTATTAGTTGTTTGCATCTTTATTTAGTATTTTCCAATTTTTCTTATTTTAGTTATTTTATTTTATCTATTGTTTCCTTAATTTTATGTTTAGTTGGGAGAGAGACTTGTGACATAACTTCGAAGAACAAGTCATTGTAACCAAATATGAATAATATCAATGAAGTTAACAGTAGCAAGGGTGTTTGAGTACAAGTCCATGAGGAAGCATCGGAATCCTTTGAGGATAAGTACACCCTCATGCTTTGCCATATCTTAAAACCAGAATCATGTAAACATTGACATCTTAGATCAATGCACAACATAAGTAACAACAATTTAATTCTTTACGATTAAAATACTAATTTTTAAGTTTAGATATCTCCAAACCTTAAATTCTAAGTATTGAAGATGATCTCAAAGACCAAAGACCTTTCATCCAATCACTTTTGAATTGCTTTAGGCACTAGAGTAGAATGACTATTCTTCCTTAGGGATAGTGGCTTGAGTTTTTATTCTCTTAGGGAAAATGAAAGAATAAAAGATTAAATCTTTAACCCTTAATCCTAAGAGGGTCTATATAGACCATTAGTAGGTTTCAGTGACTGAGGCCCATCATAGGCTTAGATCACTTAATCTATCCTATGGGTCCTATTTAATTAATTAGCCATAATAGACTTCAACTAATTACATAGCCTAAGTAGAGACCAAAAGAACATAATCATAAGCACTTGTGTGTACTTGTACACACTTATGCTCTTGCAAAAAGTACTTAAGTTCTTATTCTTATGCACTCTAGTGATTAAAAGAAAATTTCATAAAAGAATGTAAGAGTGAGTGAGACCATTAGGATCGATGTAAAAATATTGGCTCCCTCATAATGTAATTTTGAAGTTAACTCGACCTTCCACTAAAAATAGTCAACTACACTTTAGTATCGTATGACATTGAATTAAAATCAAATTAATTAATTTCTCGGGTTCATAACCTACATTCACAACATGCAAGTTCCTCACAAACTTATTTCCATAATCTAATAGTAGCTATCAACCTTCATGATTACCTCTCAATCCTTAGTTATAAGATCCTTCTATATTATGTTCATCAACTAAGATAATCTTATCCATAAAGGACGTATGTCAAATTCTAATGAAGGAAGTGCTATGCCATAGACTATATGATCAGAGATCCTTAGAATTAATCAAAGGGATATATTGTCTTAAACTCATGAAATATTATGGTATCTTTATTGAAAATATTCATTACTCTACCTACCTAAATGACTAGTCACTTAATCCATAAGGAATATATGATCACTTTAAGATCTTACTTATAGGACAAAGTAATTGATAACGCTAGCACTAGTCTAGTGTTCTCTGGAGACAAAATAACTTGGATAAGTCATGACAATTCACTAGTCATCAGTCAAGTCTCTCCATAGGTCCTGTTTAATATGTAACTTACACACTAGTTTACTCACTATAGGAAAATGATCTGAATGACTAAGACAAGTCATCCTACCAATTAGAAGGTAGAGCACTTTGGCTTCTAATGGATTTCCCATGTCCATGAACTAGTTGTGAACAAACTCATCAACTTGTAAAGAACTCATGATTTGGATCTTTTGTACAAATACTAATGCACACTTAAGACATATAATACAAGTTATTAGGCTAGAATCCATAAACATATCATTATGCATAATAATATGGTAAATGGAAAAGTGATATCTATAAAATAAAATCTGAATGTGACTTCTTGTCAATGCTCTCTAGTACTGGCTCTCTAGTAGGACGCAAGACTTTCAAATTTGTTTGAATTTTGAGAATTTGAGTCAAGGTGGAGATTGTTGACAAGTGTTTTAAACTCTATTTTTTAGTCAATTGAAAAGTCATTGATAGTTTCCTAATAGAATATATTCTTGTAAAAGAGTTTTTTTTTTATATTATTATTATAAAGGAAATATCCTATTATGATAAAATTTGTTTTCCTTAAATTATTATTATTATTAGTAGTAGTAGTACTTTATTTTATAATTTTTTTTTACAAATATTTTTAACTAAAATATATTGAAGATAGAAAAGAATAAAGATGAAAAGGAAAAAGAAACATTAAAAAAAAAAAGGTAAACACAAGTTAGACGAAGCATCAGTTTCCTCTCCAAATCAATGTTTTTTAATGAGTAGTTAAGATTGCACCATGGGATCCCAGGTTCATTAGGTACTAAAGCAAACCAAATCGGATGCATCATGATAGACTGCCAGCAAGCATGCCAATACATAATATAAATCTAATACATAATGGAAAAAAAAAAGGTCATTTGAGGAGTGCTAATAATGCTAGCGATATTTAACTTCAAATTGTTATTATAGGCTCATGTTGACAACCTTCTACGCCTTATTCACTCGATGACAAAGAACCATCATCCATATTCATAAATCACCTTAACCTACCAAAGGCAAATTCACCCTGATTCAAGACATAGTCATTATGTCAATACAATCACTAGACTTTAGTGCACGTGGTTGTAGCTTAACCCACTCTATAGCTAGTACACTAACAGCTAAACTCTTCCACCAAGTTCTCTTTTCTACTCATTCCAAAAATTTATCTCAAGTTTTGATTTTTAGACAAAATATTATTATGTAAATTAAAATTAAAAGTCCTTAAATTTGCAATTACTCACTACCCATATATTATTATATTTTTCCTTCTGTTTCCACCTTCATATCAAAATTTATGAAAGTAATCCTCATGCTGAGGAAGTGATTTCTACTATAGGAGAAACAAATTAGAAAAACAAATCTGCCTCATTATAGAAGACTTCCTTGAGAATTACCAAACCATGTGTGGACGCTACATTATATACCAAACCAAATCCAAAAGGATTATTTAAAACCCTCTTAGATTTAAAATTTGACTAGGAAACTAAATAACCAAAAAAAAAAAATCCAAAAGGATTACTTAGGACTTTTTGCGATTTGAAGTTTGAATAATAGAATCTAATAAAAGGACATAAAATCTTAGAGGATTACATAAAACCCTTTGAGATCTAAAATTTTAAAAAATTGAACCTTGTGATTCAAAATGTATAGATTTAGTTCTTAATGTTGGGCATCTTTGCATTAAAATTCTCAAGAGTCTCTTTCTAGTGTTCTTCAAATTTAGCCTATAAATAGATGCAATGGTTACTATTCCACCCAAACCCAAAATTAGTAAATATTCTACAATATCATGGGGAAAGTTTCCCAATTGTTGATGATTATCTTCCTTACTCTCATCATACATTCCTATTCAGAAACTATTCATAAGATGGGAAGCGGCTTTAATGGAATGTATGGCATGTATCGTGAAGTACCTGGTGGTCCAGATCCATTACATAACGGAAGGAAAGGTAAGATGGGAAAGGACACATATGGAACGTATCGTGAAGTGCCTGGAGGTCCAGATCCATTACACAATGGAAGGAAAGGTCAGATGGGAGAGGGCACATATGGAACGTATCAGGAGGTGTCTGGTGGTCCAAATCCATCACATAACGGACAGAAAGCAGGTCAGATGGGAAAGGACATGTATGGAGTGTATCGTGAAGTGCCTGGTGGTCCAGATCCATTGCATAACGGATGGAAAGGTCAGACGGGAAAGGACTCCTACGGAATGTATCGTGAAGTACCTGGAGGTCCAGATCCATTACATAATGGAAGGAAAGGTTATATGGGATCAAAAACATAAGGAATGTATCATGAAGTGGCTAGAGATCGAGATCCTTTGCGTACCTCTTAGCATGTTTGTCTCTTACGTGATCAAGTAAATAAAATAATGGTTTGTGAAATTCTCAAAAAAAAAATATTTTGGTGTGCTTGTGCAATATATTTGTGTGCTAAATGTGTTTTGTTTTCTTGATTCTCACTTTAAAAATACATTTATTTATTTATTTTTTTAATAATAAAGACCAACAAAAACAATGTGTTATTTTTGTTAATGAAGATTAGACAAAATAAATTTTTATAAAATCTTATTAGTGAAGAGCATTGCTAATACGTTTTTTTTTTCTTCCAAATTTCACATACCTTTTACATACTGGGAAATAGATGCTACATTTTAGTTTTTCTTTACGAATATGAGAAGTCTCCTTTATAATTACAAATAATTAGAAAGGAATATTCAATATATATATATATATATATATATATATATATATATATTTTGTATGAAGCTTTTTGTTTTGAAATGACAATTATATAAAATTATGATGGAAAATTTACTTAATTCACATATATTCTAAAATCTTGAGATTTTTAGAATTATTAGGCAATACGAAATCTTATATTCATTTTATAGTAAAAATTGTCAAAAGAAATTTTATACTTTTCTATAGTAAAAATTAAGGGCATGTTTGGTAACTGTTTCTAAAACAATTTTAAAAAATGGTTTTTGAGAATAGTTTTTGAAAAATGTTCTCTAATTTAAAAACAAAAGTTTGTTTGAAAACCTAAAATGCTTTTAATATTTTTAAATATGTTTTAAAAATAATTTTTATATCTAGTTTTTTATTTTTAATCATTTCACATGTTTGTATAATTATTTGTTAAAATAGTCCTCACAAAATAAGTGAAAATAACATAAAATAACTAAAAAATGTTCTTTGAAAATATTCTAAATAAATTTTTGTTGTCAAGTGTGTTTTTTTTGTATTTTTTTGTTTTGAAGAACAAAAAACCTGTTCTAAAAAATAGTTTGCAAATATTTATCTTTATTTCTAATTAAATTTCTTTGTACCATGTCATTTGTTATTAATTTAAAATTATTTCTTATACTTCAAGTAGTAATGAAAATTTTTCCTTCCAAATTATTGCTCACATGCATGGATATCGCATTATATAGCAAACCAAATCCATAAGGATTACTAAAAATTTTGAATACTAGAATCTAATAAAAGAACAAAATGTCCAAGAGTTATGAAATATATCTACAAGTACTTAGAGGTTTAAAGGTATAGATCAACCGCATAATGAAAGGAGAGGTCAAATGGGAAAGGATACTTATGGAATTATCATGAAGTGCCTAGAATTCCAAATCCAATATGTTATGGAAGAAAATGTCATATAGGAAGGGACACCAATGACTTGTATAGAAAATTGCCTGGAGGTCCATATCCAATATATATAATCGATGATAGGTCCAATGGGAAAGAACACTTGTAGAATGTATATAGAATTTCTCACAGGTTTAGATCTAGTATATCAATGAAGTAAAGATTCAGTTTGTGTTTTTCTTTTATGCCAAAAACAATTGGAATCATGCTGAAAAATCAAATTTCGATTTGGCTTAATTTTATTCATGATGAATCAAATTAAAATATATAAAATGGGAGAGTTATGAAAGATAGATTATGAACAAAACATAAAATGGATAAAAAAGAACAAAGATGGAGAAATATCTAGAAGAATTGTTCCCTTTGGATCCAATCTTAGCATCAAATAGAATCTCTTTTCAAGTAAAAACATTCGTACTTTGTTGAATTCTAGATCTCAAAACAATATTAGCCTTAATTCATCCCAAGATCCAATAAAAAAACCACAAACCATACCTCAAGAGCAAGTATTCAATGAGTTCAAGAGCATCATCCATGTCTTATCAAGAGGGATTTTTAGAAAATTGTTTCCTCAGATGTAGAGATCCATCGATCTAGGAATGGGGATTATCAATCACCATGAAGGGGTGCCCTCTTATCTTCGAACTTCACCTCAAAACACTCCTCTTCCATATGAAGAACTTTGGCCAATCATGGAGAATGCGACATTCATCTCATGTTTGGTTGCTGGGAAAGTAAGAGAAAAATGATATGGAGGCAAAAGTAAATTTTCTATTCAAACTAGTCAAAGGTCAATTGTTCAAAAGATCTCCTAAAATGAGGTCTAAAAAGATTTCTCAACTAATTTCTACAAACCTATTTACGGTAGGACCATGTCCACATGGTAAAATCATACAATGTTACCTAATCAAATCGTCTAAGCATCCATGTTATAACCTATCTAAAATAACCATAAAGTAAAAATTACTCAAGAAGATCGATGCATATAGCTAGATCCAATTACAATATTGGATCATAGGGTAATCAAAAGAAACAATTAGGTTGTGACACAAGTGTTCATGACATAGTCAAACTCATTCATAAAGGATGCTGTTGGGCTTTGTGGAGCCTAGTTTTGTTTGATCCAATTTGACGACCCGACCCGAATAATATTGCATGGCTTTTTAATGGGAGATTTATTGAGGCCTGTTGGGCCGTTTAGCCCATTGTGGAACCACCTTTTCTGATTAGGGTTTTTTAGTGTGGTGGGGTTGTCGTGTTATATATATAGAGAGAATATTGTAGCCGCCAGGTTGTACTCTGAATTCTTCCCTGATAATAGTGATATCCCTGCAACTCCGTGGACGTAGGCAAATTGCCGAACCACGTAAATACTGTCTTGTGCGTGTGATTATCTTTTCTTTGGCGTGTGTTTTCTTTAATTTTGTTTCTCACGGGTTGGGAATTCGGTTTAATTCCCTACAACTGGTATCAGAGCCTAGGGTTAGGTTTGAGTGGGAGCAATGGCAGAGGAAGCAGGAAAGGCGTTTGGAATAGAAAAGTTTGATGGCACAGACTTTGCGTATTGGAGGATGCAGATTGAAGATTATCTCTATGGGAGGAAATTGCATCTGCCTCTTTTGGGGACAAAACCTGAGAGTATGAAGGCTGAGGAATGGGCGCTTCTTGACAGACAGGTTCTAGGAGTTATTAGGTTAACTCTGTCTAGGTCTGTTGCACATAATGTTGTAAAGGAGAAGACCACAGCAGATTTGATGAAGGCTTTGTCCGGTATGTATGAAAAGCCGTCGGCAAACAATAAGGTGCATCTGATGAAGAAGTTGTTCAATTTGAAGATGACAGATAATGCATCAGTAGCACAACATCTGAATGAATTTAATACAATCACAAATCAATTGTCGTCTGTAGAAATTGATTTTGATGATGAGATTCGTGCTCTGATCGTCTTGGCTTCTTTGCCAAACAGTTGGAAGGCAATGAGGATGGCAGTAAGCAATTCTACGGGAAAGGAAAAGCTCAAGTACAATGATATACGAGATTTAATTCTGGCTGAGGAGATTCGCCGAAGAGATGCAGGTGAAACCTCAGGATCTGGTTCTGCCCTAAACCTTGAGACAAGAGGCAAAGGTAATGACAGATATTCAAATCGGGGTAGATCAAATTCCAGAAATTCTAATCGGAACAGAAGCAAATCTAGATCAGGCCAACAAGTACAATGCTGGAATTGTGGGAAAACAGGTCACTTTAAAAGGCATTGCAAAAGCCCTAAGAAGAAGAATGAAGATGATTCTACTAATGTTGTAACAGAAGAGGTACATGATGCATTACTTCTTGCAGTAGACAGTCCACTTGATGATTGGGTTTTGGATTCAGGAGCTTCGTTTCATACCACTCCACACCGAGAAATCATACAGAATTATGTTGCAGGTGATTTTGGTAAGGTGTATTTGGTTGATGGTTCAGCCTTGGATGTTGTGGGTCTGGGAGACGTCCGAATATCGTTGCCCAATGGGTCTGTTTGGTTACTGGAGAAGGTTCGACATATTCCTGACCTGAGGAGGAATCTAATTTCTGTTGGACAACTTGATGATGAAGGACATGCAATACTATTTGTTGGTGGTACTTGGAAGGTTACAAAGGGAGCTAGGGTATTGGCTCGTGGAAAGAAGACTGGTACTTTGTATATGACCTCATGTCCAAGAGACACAATTGCAGTTGCTGATGCAAGTACTGATACAAGCCTATGGCATCGTAGACTTGGTCACATGAGTGAGAAAGGGATGAAGATGCTGTTGTCAAAAGAAAAACTACCAGAATTGAAATCCATTGATTTTGACATGTGTGAAAGTTGCATCTTAGGAAAACAAAAAAAGGTAAGCTTCTTGAAAACTGGCAGGACACCGAAGGCTGAAAAATTGGAACTAGTACACACTGATTTGTGGGGGCCTTCTCCGGTTGCATCCCTAGGAGGTTCAAGGTACTACATCACTTTTATTGATGACTCAAGTAGAAAGGTATGGGTTTATTTTCTGAAAAATAAATCTGATGTATTTGAAACTTTTAAGAAGTGGAAGGCCATGGTTGAGACAGAAACAGGTTTGAAAGTAAAATGTTTGAGGTCAGATAATGGAGGAGAGTACATAGATGGAGGGTTCAATGAGTATTGTGCTGCACAGGGAATTAGGATGGAGAAGACCATTCCTGGGACACCACAGCAGAATGGTGTGGCTGAGCGCATGAACAGAACTCTCAATGAGCGTGCTAGAAGTATGAGGTTGCATGCTGGACTACCAAAAACTTTTTGGGCTGATGCTGTTAGCACTGCAGCTTACCTGATAAACCGAGGACCATCAGTTCCCATGGAGTTCAGACTTCCTAAGGAGGTTTGGAGCGGTAAAGAGGTGAAGTTTTCACATTTAAAAGTTTTTGGTTGTGTTTTTATGTTCATATTGATTCTGATGCTCGTAGCAAACTTGATGCAAAGTCAAAAATATGTTTTTTCATTGGCTATGGTGATGAGAAATTTGGCTATAGGTTTTGGGATGAACAAAACAGGAAAATCATCAGAAGTAGAAATGTGATATTTAATGAACAAGTTATGTACAAGGACAGGTCAACTGTAGTGTCAGATGTTACAGAGATAGATCAAAAGAAATCTAAGTTTGTCAACTTAGATGAATTGACTAAAAGTACTGTCCAGAAGGGGGGTGAAGAAGATAAGGAGAATGTAAATTCACAGGTAGATCTGAGTACACCTGTAGTTGAAGTTCGCAATCTTCCAGGAACATTAGACCTCCGCAGCGTTATTCACCTGTTTTAAATTATCTCCTGTTGACTGATGGCGGTGAGCCAGAGTGTTATGATGAAGCCTTGCAAGATGAGAATTCAAGCAAGTGGGAGTTAGCCATGAAGGATGAGATAGATTCCTTGTTAGGGAATCAGACATGGGAATTGACTGAATTACCAGTAGGAAAGAAGGCTTTGCACAACAAGTGGGTATACAGAATAAAGAATGAGCATGATGGTAGTAAACGTTACAAGGCCAGATTAGTTGTTAAAGGGTTCCAGAAGAAGGAGGGCATTGACTACACAGAGATATTTTCTCCAGTTGTGAAAATGTCAACAATCAGACTTGTACTAGGAATGGTGGCTGCAGAAAACTTACATCTTGAGCAGTTAGATGTGAAGACAGCATTCCTTCATGGTGACTTGGAGGAAGACCTTTACATGATTCAGCCAAAAGGGTTCATTGTTCAGGGACAAGAGAATCTAGTCTGCAAACTGAGAAAAAGCTTGTATGGCCTTAAACAAGCTCCTAGACAGTGGTACAAGAAGTTTGACAGTTTTATGCATAGAATTGGGTTCAAGAGATGTGAAGCTGATCACTGTTGCTATGTTAAGTTTTTTGACAATTCTTACATCATATTACTGTTGTATGTGGATGATATGCTTATTGTAGGGTCTGACATTGAGAAGATTAATAATCTGAAGAAGCAATTGTCCAAACAATTTGCAATGAAGGAATTGGGAGCTGCAAAGCAAATCCTTGGTATGAGAATCATTAGAGATAAGGCTAATGGTACATTGAAGCTTTCACAATCAGAGTATGTGAAGAAAGTTCTCAGCAGGTTCAACATGAATGAAGCTAAACCAGTGAGCACACCCTTGGGGAGCCATTTCAAACTAAGCAAAGAACAGTCACCAAAGGCAGAAGAAGAAAGGGACCATATGAGCAAGGTGCCCTATGCCTCAGCTATTGGTAGCTTGATGTATGCTATGGTGTGTACAAGGCCAGACATTGCACATGCAGTGGAAGTTGTGAGCAGATTCGTGAGTAGGCCTGGAAAGCAGCATTGGGAGGCAGTCAAGTGGATTCTAAGATATCTGAAGGGTTCATTAGATACATGTCTTTGCTTCACAGGTGCAAGTTTGAAATTGCAGGGTTATGTAGATGCTGATTTTGCTGGTGATATTGATAGTAGAAAGAGTACTACTGGGTTTGTTTTTACTCTAGGTGGTACAGCTATATCATGGGTTTCAAATCTACAGAAGATTGTTACTTTGTCTACTACAGAAGCTGAGTATGTTGCAGCAACTGAAGCTGGAAAAGAGATGATTTGGCTATATGGTTTCTTAGATGAATTGGGTAAGAAGCAGGAGATGGGCATTCTACACAGTGACAGTCAGAGTGCAATTTTTCTTGCCAAAAATTTGGCTTTTCATTCAAAGTCGAAACATATACAAACAAAATACCACTTTATCCGTTATCTTGTTGAGGATAAACTGGTAATACTTGAGAAGATTTGTGGATCTAAGAACCCTGCAGACATGTTGACTAAGGGTGTCACTATTGAGAAGTTGAAGCTGTGCGCAGCTTCAATTGGTCTTCTAGCTTGAGGACAGGAGGATGAGTTGTAGGGATGAGGGATTGTTTCTTGGAGGATAGCGGTTTGATGTTGGTGATTGGACTAGTCTCCAAGTGGGAGATTTGTTGGGCTTTGTGGAGCCTAGTTTTGTTTGATCCAATTTGACGACCCGACCCGAATAATATTGCATGGCTTTTTAATGGGAGATTTATTGAGGCCTGTTGGGCCGTTTAACCCATTGTGGAACCACCCTTTCTGATTAAGGTTTTTTAGTGTGGTGGGGTTGTCGTGTTATATATATAGAGAGAATATTGTAGCCGCCAGGTTGTACTCTGAATTCTTCCCTGATAATAGTGATATCCCTGCAACTCCGTGGACGTAGGCAAATTGCCGAACCACGTAAATACTGTCTTGTGCGTGTGATTATCTTTTCTTTGGCGTGTGTTTTCTTTAATTTTGTTTCTCATGGGTTGGGAATTCGGTTTAATTCCCTACATACCAATCTCCACCTTGGACCAAATTCCATGAAGTTAATCTTCAATCTCTCCATGACACAAACCTTTTTGTATCATATCACCACGAGAGAGCAGTCGACTCCACCTTCAGTGAAAATTCCTTTTGTTTTCATCTTGTGTGCTTTGTAATCTTTTACTCTTCTAGAAATCTTCAACCCAAGCTCTGATACCAGTTGTAGTGCCAACGAAAGCTTTGATGCCAACAATGTTAGTTCAAGAACACAAAGATTAAACAATCACACATACGGTACACGAGGTTTTAACGTGGTTCGGCCAACCATGCCTACATCCACGGATGAGAGATAATGATTCCACTATACAATAGAGAATATTACAGAGGACAGAACCAGATACAACTATTGGGTTCTCGAAACATCCCATGTTTCCCCACTCCTTGTATCCATACCTTACTACGAGTCATCTCGCTCCACCGGGTACCTCCCGTTCTTCCTCACATCTCTATCCACCTTGTATAGTCTCTACAGGCCCATCTCCATCTCATAACTTTTTCCCCTCATGACCTAGAATATTTATAGAGATATTTCCAACAACCTTCCTTATTCTATAAGGAAGTCTAATATTACAATAATATATCAACTTAGAAATATTCTATATAATATTCTTTACAAAAAAGGAATCTATACTAATTAGGAATTTGGGACACTTCCTAACAGATGCCACTCGAGAGGTCTTACATGAGTTACAAAAACTTTATCCTCGGTTTCACCCTTGTGGGCAAGACTGGTATGGAGTGGGAAGGGATGTAACAACCAAGAAAATCAGGTCACAGTTAGAGCATAATTTGAGGTGGTTGTTATGTGTTAATCATCAATCATGTTATCCTTAATTTTAATGTATGTCTTATTAAATAAGACCAATAGAATATACACAATTGTTTTCAAAATTACACTACTAAACAAGCTCTTATATTCATGCATTATTAATAATAATAATAATAATAAAAATCAATCAAATTATATACACAAGAGAATACTCATTGAAAAAAGGGAAAAGATATTTATTTTGTTGTAGATTGTGTTATCATTTTTAAAAATTATAACACTATTTTTGAAATGTTAATATTTTTAAAAAATTTCAATTGTGACATCAATCTTTATGTTAATTTTTTTAACAAAATAGTCTTGACAAAGTCTCTTATGTGCAATATCTTGTATCAACAGTTATATAGACAAACAATATATACGTTATAGAAAACAATATTTAAAAATTAACTAGTTTAAGTTGTAGCTTTCTATTAATTTGGGTTTCTTATTAGTACAATAATAGACAATCCATTTAGTCTGGTGCCTGTTATAACCCTAATTGATTAAGGAGAAAAATTTGTAAAAAATTAACAAAAAAAAAAAAAAAGAAAACATTTGGTATATATATAGATGACCACTATCGTTAATAATTTGCCAACAAAAGGAAACTAAAGAAAGCAAAGCATGAAGATGACATATTAACTTATTTTTGTTCCCACTATTTTAAACATGAGAAAATGCCATCCATTTAATTAGAAAATTAAAGGAAATTTAAACATACTTATTGTCACTTTTATATATAAGTGCGTATCTACTTAACACCTTACTATGTTGTTTTTTTTTTTTCAACAGTACCAAAATATAATTGGTATCAATATCACAGTTTTTTTATCGTCTATTTTGATTATGATGATTAAAAGTATTTTCATCAATAAATCTTACATTCATTATACAGACAAAAATTATGAGGTAGGTCATATGGTTAAAATGGTATACTAGTGCTTGAAAATATCAACCACATGATGCACCATTTACATATATGGATATATAGTGGTCCACCTTGCATTGACTAAATCAATTCCATGTTATAGTAAGGCTAACTATACCATGCAAAAATATTATAATAACATGCATAGATAAAATTCAAGTTAGGATATTGAAAAATGACAAAAAGCAATATGGGTGATTATAAAGTTGTAGTTAACATAAACATGAGAAAATTTCACCCTTTTGGTTAAAAAGCCAAAGGAAACTTAAACATGTAGTCACTTTTATTTATAGGTGTGTATCTCGTTCACTCCTAAGTGTTTCTTTATTTTTATTTTTTTTAATTGTACCAAAAAAAATTAAATTGGTATCAATCTCACAGTTTTCTAATCCACTATATTGATTATGATAATTTTTTCATCAATAGATCTTACATTCATTATAAATATAAAAAAAAATTATTAGTTAAGTCATATAATTAAAATAAGATTTTTCTGAATGGAATAATCAAACTAAATGAAAATCAAACAAAAAAAAAAAAATTGACACTTAAACCTATACAAATCGATGTACTTTTTTTTGTGAACTTCATTAAAAAAATATAGATTGATCTTAAACTTCATTAAAAATGGCTTTGATCTCGATATATATATTAAGTCAACAAGACTTCCATTGTTTATTAGCATAATGGTGTACCTCATATATTAGTTGATCACTATGTAATCATTGAAATTAAGTTAACTATACTCCAACATATAAAATTAGTGACAATTTGAATATTTCTAACTAACAATAACCTATTTTAAATTTATAAATGTGTAATGTTGAAAAAACAAAAAATAATGCGGTATGTGACTAAGGATGGCAACGGGGCGGGTTCGGGACGGGTCGCCCCCATCCCAACCCCGCCCCATTTATTTGAAACAATTCTCATCCTCATCCCATTTAAAAAATTAAACGGGGCGGGGGCAAGGCGGGCGGGTATAATAAATTTCCATACCCGTTTAACTTTGTTTTGAATTTTAATTTTTTTAAAAATTACTTTAAAATTTTTAATTATATTAAAATAAATATATTTTATAAATAATTAAATTATTATATTTTTTACAACTTATTTTATTATTATCTATATATTAAAAATAATAAAATAAAAATTAAATTAAATTAATTTTAAATTTAATTTTATATATAATCGAGGCAGGGCGAGGCAATACCCGAACCTGCCCCAAACCCGCCTTGGGTTTTTAAAAAAATTATCAAACCCATTTATTAAAATTAAACCCCGTCCCATTAAGGGCAAGGCGGGACGGGTACCCGAAAAGACCCGCCCCATTGCCATCCCTATATGTGACCTTCATTTTATATTAATTTATGTAATCTTTTACAAGATTAAAGACATCATTATAATATATATATATATATATATATATATATATATATATATATATATATGGTTAAAAAATGGATTTGAAATTTATCATGAAATGGTATAAATGTACTAATCAATTCAAAGTATTTTTCATGATAAAAGACATGCTTTCGGAGTTCAAAGTAGTCAGCCAAGCACAAAGCTGCTAAGCTCAACAATACCTTCAACAAGTTTTACATTTTGTCAAAAAAATAAAAAATTAACCATGAAGATATTAAGTTTTAATTATGAAGATATTCTTGTAGTAAAAATAGGTTTTTTTTTTTTAATTTTATCATGATTTTAATTTTGGTGACAAAAACTAACTTTTTGTCAATATGAACTTTTGTGTTTGTGGTGAAGAACTATATTTAATTAGGATATTTATTTCTTACAACTATTTTCTTTATATATATATATAAGATTTTACTGTGAAGTTTGTGTTAATGGCATAGTCCATATTTAAGCACATCTATTTTAAATAATAGCTTTTAATTAATTTTTTTAATGTAAGATTTATAAATTTGTGAATTTTTTTAACTAATTAAGGTATTTTTTTATTCATTTTTTGTATCAAGTTCTTTTTCATCAATTTTTACTGTTAAATTTATGCGTACAAAAAGTTGCAATTAGACAGCACATCTATTCATGGTAAATATTTTTTTTTATAGGCTTTAAGTATGAATATTGGTGTGCATATCAAAAGTTATATCTTACAAAACCTTATATTTCTTGAGAAGGTTCTACCCATGGAAATACTTTTTAATTTAGTTGGTCGTGACCAAGAAACCACCCATTTCACATGGTGGATCGGGAATGTCTGGCTTATCAATTTATTTAGTAAACTACTTGGGACTCATGTAGCTCTTGTTGAATTAATTGTATTATGGGCAAAGCAATAAACCTATTTTGAAGTAGCTCATTTATAGTTATTCTTAAATAATATTAAAAAAATTAATACTTTCCAAGATTTGTTACCAAATTTATGTTTTGGTGAAAATATACTACATATAATGAGAAAAATCTTTTTTTTTCTTGGTAACTTTCTTTTTTACTCATGTATATATGTTTAAATCTATTTTATTATAATAACATTAATTAATAAGACATAATTTGAATAGCACTTAAATAGCATAAAATTGTTTGTTTAAATTTATGTTGATTATTTTTTTATTTAGTAATCACACATGTTGGTTTCAAATGAATATATATATATATATATATATATATATATATATATATATATATATATATATATATATTGTTTTTATATTTTTTAAATTATAAAATTATGTTTAAAATAAAATTTTAATAATTGATGACAACTAATGCATTTTTTAATTCAATTTTACTATGGAAAAAGATGAGAAGATAGGGCGTTTTCATAAAAATAATTTTTTTTAAAAAAAGTTAAATTATTAACAAGTATCGAAAAATTGTAATTAACGACTTAAAGAAGACATTTTCTTTCCACTTAAGGTGATTTCAATCCTATCTTACATAATTTATACATAAAATAAATTATATTATCCAAAGTCTTCTTGTAATAACAATTTCAAAATTTGTACTAATAAATTTTAAAATAATATATATTTCTTATTATATTTTTCTAATATATGCTAATGTTATTAATTCAATTGGTTATCACTCTCTACCCAAACCAATTTAATTATAATTTCATGAGTGGGTTGAATCAACCTTGAGATAGTAAATGCCTTGAAACCTAATTTAACACACATAGTTGGGTGCCAAAAAAGTATGCAACTGAATGCATGTATTTCACACTTTAAAAAAATACTATTTGAATGAAGATAAGGGTATTGTGTTGAAAGTTGGTAAATAAATCATTTCTAAGATGCATAGGAGTAGGAAATGTGTGACATGCATGACATGAGATACACTATCCTAACAAGTAACAAAAAGTATGAAGGTGTGAGTTGTGATAGGCTTGATTTACTTTTAACATTTGAGGTTGCTATAAATTTGAAAGACTCATCAATTAGAACAGTAACAAATATATATATATATATATATATAATTTGTACAATATGAAGGTGAGAAGGCATGTATTTCGGTATATTGGATGTTGGAGGATGCCAAAAAGCATAAATTCCCCAGTCTGATTGAAAAAATGAGATAGCATATATTAATGAGCACCACCATTATTCACCTATAAACTCATCAAATATTAAAGGCATCAAGCCATGATTTTAGGGGCGGGGCTAGGAAAGTGGTTGAGGGGGGTATTATATGGAATTTATACATTCAAAGGGGAAGAATAACATTAAACTTTATATAAATAATCTGTACAATATGAAGGTGAGAAGGCATGTATTTTGGTATATTGAATGTTGGAGGATGCCAAAAAGCATAAATTCCCCAGTCTGATTGAAAAAATGAGATAGCATATATTAATGAGCACCATCATTATTCATCTATAAACTCATCTAATATTAAAGGCATCAAACCATAATTTTAGGGGCGGAGATAGGAAAGTGGTTGAGGGGGGTATTATATGGAATTTATACATTCCAAGGGCAAGAATAACATTAAACTTTTAATATAGCTTGGTGGTAAGGTAGATAATTACCAAAAAAAAATTAAGGTTCTGAGATTCAATTCCCACTAACAAAATCTCAAGGGTGCAATTATTGCCTTACCAAATATCATCAAAATGTCTCAATTATGTGCTTTCACTGTGCTTTCATTGTGCAAGTGGGTGCTACAACATGATAACACTCTTATTAATAAGGCAAGTGAATTTCATCTTAATGAAATTAAATTTCAAAAATAGGATGGGTAAATTGTTAGCATTTTCCAATATAATGATTTCCTTAGGTAACTAAATCAATTGCAAAATCTATTAAAAAATAAATATGGGGAAATGAGACTAACCACACTAGCAATAAATATCAATTTATTTTATGCATTTGTAATATGATTTGTCTAAACAATCATGGGTTTTCTTTATATATGAATATATATATATAAATATTAGCTAGTTAGAAAGGAGTTGTAGCTTTTATGTCTAAATCTTTTAAGAAACAGGTACGACGTAAATATCATCTTTAAAAAATTATCATTGTAAAATTCTAATGACAATTTTACCAAAGGAAATAAATGATAACAATTTTGAACTATGTGAAATTGATTGTGCATCAAAACCAATTCAAAATTTTAATAATATAGGTTTTGGAAACCAAAATTAATATAGATAATAGTTTATCATACAAATATATATATATATATATATTTTATTACTTGGTAGTTATATGCTTTAAAATTAATTAAATTTCATATTTTTTCTAATTGTGCTTGGACAATACCATATCAGTAGAGTTTTACCATGCACTTTGCTTAATTTGATTGAAGAAAAAGGATAACAATAAAATAACAATCCTCGCAAAGATTTAAAAAGACTTATCTCACACATAATTAGTCAAATTAGATTTATACAATATGTTCTTTTTACTAATCAGACAAAGCATACCCAAAGAACAACTAGTTATCTAAGTGATCTCGTTGTGATATCAAGTCATACTAATTACTTACATTTTTTTTCTTTTTCTTTTTTAAATTTTTGAGTTTGATGAAAAATAGGGACAAAAAGAAAATCTGATATAATTTTTAAAACCAGATTTCAAACATCCTTTGTTTAAAAGAGTAAAAGCACTTTTATATATATAGACTTGATTTTATTTTTTGCATGGGTTTTATTTTTTTTCTTTAGAATATTAAACTAAAAAATAATTTTTTTTTATTTAATTGTGATATAGATAAATAAGGCATGGAAAAGATTGTACATATTCTTGATATTAAAAAAGAGAAAAAAAAAAACTTTAGATGAAAAAATAATGGAAATTATTATTTAAATCAAATTCGAAAAAAAAGAAGTTACTATTTATATATTTGTTATAGCTTATTTTTATAAAATTCTAAGAAGATCTACACACTATATAGACCCTCTAAAATAGAAATTAAGGAAAGCAAAAACAAAGACAAGTCAAAACTAGTCAATTTTTCGTTAGCACCATTATTCGTTTTCCTTTTCTTTTTGCTAATAATCACATAAAAGAAGTTGACTAATTTCATTGTAGCATTTTCTCAAATGTTTTACATTATAAAACCCTTTGTTTTATTGACTACAACAACCTTTATTGTTCGCTCACCTATTTTTTTGCACAAATCCCTTTATCAAATCCATCCATTCACTTAGTCCTTCAAATTATATTGCCATACATGCCACAAAATTTAAATATTTTTTAATCCAAAATAATTCCATAACAAACTAGACGCATAAAATAATGCATACTCTTCTCCCTTTTTATGATTGACCTATATCTATTAAAGGATAAAAATTATTATTCACAAGTTATTATAATAATGAATTTCATTGGTCACACTTCTTAATAGAATAGAATAACTTTAAGTTCAATTAAAATAAATTATTTAAACTCAAAATTGAGTTACAAAGTATGTGGCATGCTCAATTGAATTGTTCAAGGTCAGCCTTTTAGAACTATTGCTCATAAAAATGTGAACCGTGTGAAATGCTTAAAATGAGATATGAACTTTTAAGAAAAAAAATATGAATCTTGTGACATGGCATTCATAGTCATTTATTCAACACTGAACATTGCATTAAATTTAAAAAATTCAGAAATTACTGATTCATGCCTAATTGGTGTCTCAACTGATTTGTGTCCAGCTGGTGCTCCTTGATTGAGGGAGTAATCAACAAAATTTATAACCTATTACACCATGAACTAGGGTAGCAAAGACAAAGCTACTATAGCATAGTGGCTCTAGGATCGTTCACTGGGATGGGTTTTCACTTTGCAAATGATATTAATTCAAAGCTGAATTGGTGCCTTTTCATTTCAAGGTTAGCTTTAAAAGAAAACATAAAGATGTTTGAATGAAAAAGGATTGGTTTTAAGCTAACCAAAAATAGTAACTGATTTTAATTACAAAGAAAAGTGTTTCTTGGAGTTTCAGA
The DNA here is from genome assembly GCF_004353265.1 of Vitis riparia. Lineage (NCBI taxonomy): Eukaryota > Viridiplantae > Streptophyta > Magnoliopsida > Vitales > Vitaceae > Vitis > Vitis riparia. The sequence continues at coordinate 5,755,207 of NC_048446.1, forward strand.
TCACTAGGCTCAGATTCCTCATACAAAAAGGGAGTTCCGGTCACTTGTTTCTTTTCCTCGCATTAGAGAATTAACATATAGTTCCTTCTCCAATCGGTGTTGTACAGATGCTTCCCATTAATGGGTTCAAACACTAAATCTCTCTCACTGATGCACCTTGCAATGGCTCATACCTCTCACCTAGCACTTGCCATTCAAGGTGATCTTTAACCTTGGATTACCCGTCAAAAGCTCGCAAGAGATAACTAATGGATGTCTCCTTGAAGTCCAAAAGCTTACCAAGTGTTGGCTATTCTAGAAAATCCTACCTTCAAGTCACCTCCCAGAGGCTCGCAAGGGGTAAACTAGTGAATCTCCATGGACGGAGATCACTTGCCTTACCAAGTGTTGGCCCAGGTGATTTAAAGACGTTTTAAGTTAACTAAAAAGATAAAAACCATTAACGGGTCACACTTCTCTTCATTAAAAACTAAAACAACAAAACTTCCAATTTATGCATGTGGAAACTTACCCGGTTACCTTAGCTCCAAGAGACGAAGAGCCTAGCCTTTCATCCTCTGAGAAAAAATCCTCAGAGTTTGATTGGTTAGAAAGAAAAAGAATGAAAAAACAAAAATATATATGAAAAGCAGAGCAAGTGCTCTGTATTTTACTTCCTTGCAAATTTGTACAAAGGATCCTTTGGAAAAAACTCCCCGACAGTCCCCCTGAGAGTCCTCCTGGAACAAGCTCCTCCGAGAGTCTCCCTTTTTTAGTGTTTACAAGAGAGTTTATATAGGAAGGTAATTTACCCTTCCTTGGATACTTCCTAGCTAAGGAATTACATGAGTGGCTAAATACAAGGAGAAAATGGAAATTTATACAAAAATATCTGAAGAAAATATCTAAAAGTGTCGGTCACAAATATCGGGAAGCACTAAGGACCATTTCGCAGGTGAAAACGAGGTCTGCGAGATTTCGCAGACGCACAAAAAGGGCTACGAAATCACTTCGCAGCAAAAAGCTGATTCCGCAGCGCTGCGAAGTTGGCTTTCAGCTTGCGGTGTTCGGCTTCCAACATGTTGTGAAACTTCAGGGGGAAATCCATAGCACTGTGCAAAAATGGCTGCGAAATCATTTCGCAACAAAAGGGTGATTTCGCAACGCTGTGCAAAATTCTTCCTTCAGCTTGGAGTGATTGGCTTCCAATGGTTGTAACTTCCTCATTTCAGCTCCAAATCATACACGGTTTGAAGCGTTGGATTCTTGACTTCCTGAGCTTTGAAATGGTATATAGCATGTAGAAAATGGACTTCAGGAAGTGCTCCAAAAGTGTGAAGGAAGACTGCAGCTGTTGTCCTCTGTTTTCTTCACTCTGTTTTCCTCTTTGCTTTTCTCCTCTTTGCTTCTCTCCTTTGCTTGGCTTGTCTTAATGATCCAAAAAGTTGTCAAAACACTAAAACTAGCCACAAATATGATTAGAAGTCATTGCTAGGTCCTTAACATGTTAATTGGGTTAAAAGGCAATAACTACTACTCAAAAGTGTTTAAAAGAGTTAATTACAAGCTATCAAATAACACTTTTTGAGTAGTAATCAATTACTAGAAAGATATCATGCAAAAATCTAATAACATGTAAATACTATAATGTTACAAAAAATTAATATGTAGTTTTGTGATGTTGGAGGATACCAAAAACTTAATTGAAATGTTGAACTACTAAGGATCAAATGGTCTAGACTCATGAGCATGTTATTGAGCCATAAGTAATAAAGACCAAAAATTGTGTCTGATACATGGAGATATTAGAATCATATATCATTATTTAGAATAATTTACATTTATCTTTACATTTTAAGTTTGTGTGCAATAGATCTATAAGAACATGTTGGTAAACTTCATTTTATCAATCACTTAGATTTCACATTTGAATGAGAAATTAAATGAAAGATTTTGTAAGTTAAACTTCTGTGAAAATTAACTTCTTTTTCTAAAGAAATCCTAAACTTATATAGCTAAACTTATTTTGAATTTTACTTTTTCTTTTCATCAAAATTATATGCAGTGCACAAGTATACACTTGTTTACCCTATCAAAGATATGAAATAAAATTTGTATTCACAAAAATACAAGTAACAAGGGTGCTATATACAATTTTATTATTATTATTATTATTTTTACTACATACTTAGATGGCAAGTAAACAAAAAGAAAAAATAAAAATTGAACTCTTATTATTGGATTGTTTATGGTTTATTTAAAATGTTTGTCCATAATTATTTATAGCATTTCCTTAACACAATGAAATAATTCTTAAGATAATTTTACTACTAAAGTTGCGTAAGATTAAAACATGAAACCTACATAAAAAGGCAAAATACAATTTGCTCTTGAGATTAATTTGGGAGTGGAATGGTTGTATTTTCTTTTGTTGTAGATTGTTTATATGAGTTTTTGAAAGGTGAATCTCAGTAATGGACTACACCTAAAGGGGGGTAAATAGGAGTAGAACTAAAAAAATTTCCCAACAAAGATTACCTAACCTTAGAATTCATCAATGTTAATAAACTTCTCTTCCAATAATTTTTCAACAAAACATAACATCCACAAGCAAGTATGTCTACATCAACACTCTCCCAACAATTTATAAATGCAATTCACATGCAAATGCTTCAACACTCCTTAAAATTAATTCAAAAGAACAATTATCTCCTTAATTCATTTCAATTTACTACAAGATATCATTAATGAACAGAAAAATTATTGAAGATATTCCATGGATAACCACACTTATTTCAGCTCATATATCTTCCATTCATAATATATTTTCAAGTAACCAATGATATACAAAACTGAAAAAAAAAAAAAAAAAAAAGTAGAAAATGAGAGAAATAGACAATGACATCAAATTTTAACATGGAAAACTCCGAAGAGATCAAAAACCATGACTTACAACTAATCGAAAACATCCACTATGAAGAACAAAAACTGAATACAAGGTTTTACCTAGCTCAAGTCTATCAATCCTTCTCGAACCACTTGACTAGTACCTTCCATTTTTAGCTTCTCACCTTCTTCTTTTGAAGCACACTTAAAGTCCACACCAAGCTCAATCTTAGCCTCTTCTTGAATCCACACAAGAAGAAATTGAGTTTTTACCCAAACCTAAATAGATTAGAAATTGAGAGATGAATGAATGAAGAATCAATTGACTTTTTCCTCAAGAAAATCCATTGAAAATAGTTTGGAAAACAATAGGAAAGTTGGATTTTCTTGGCAACCAAACACCTTAAAATAGGATATGAGAAGAAAACCAATGGGGATGGCTGCAATTGTGTGTCTCTCTTCCTCCAGCATAGAAAGCAAATTTTGGGTTTTTAAATGAAAGAAGCCGTTAATCCAATGGATGAGATTTCATTAAAAAAGTGTAAGTTGGATCGATCTGCCCCTGTACCTGGATCAATCTAGAAACAGAGGGACAAAAGTCTTTTAGCAAAAAATATTTCTCCCAACTTTCTTAACTCTTTTAAAGATGAAAAATAGGGTTGATTCACTTCATTTAACACACACTCAACTACAAACCTTAGCCTCTCAGCAAAATCTTAATCTTCAAGGGTCAATTAGTCCAAAAGGGAATTGGAAAATCGAGTTAGGGGACACTTAGGAATTTTGTCTGGAATTGCCAACCTAGTTAAACACTCACAATCTCCCCCTTTGGCAATTCTAGGACAAAACCCTTTATAACACAAATGAGTACAAGTAAGTAAGCCCCACCCACTCTTAAACAAGGTCACTCACTTACCAACTCAAACTCACAACCTAGGTATTACAAAACCTGCAATTGAAGCTCATAAACAAAACAATTAGTAGCACCTGTGTAACGCAATTGAATATACATAATATATCAAAAAGTATAACCAAAAGTCCAATGTATATTCAAATCCAAATGAGACAAGATCACATATCAACATATATCTCAAATATCCAATATCCAAAATAATCATCAACATGTAGATA